>NC_056737.1:283326502-283456502 GCF_019279795.1 Protopterus annectens
TTGAAGGAGAGAGTCTTTAAATGGCGAGAAGTTGAAGGTATTGTGGTAGATGTTCGCAACACTACATTCTTTCTTTTTACATCTATCTGCTCTAATTACACTAAGTTTAGAGGGAAAAACACAGAGTCTTGTATAGAGGGTTTAACCTGGTTTCTGTAGCAACTAGGATATTGGCTGTGTTTTGGGAGAGTCATGCATGCAGCTCAGAGGTTTTATTGCAGATACTTTGAAAATTTAGAGTAGTTATGTGAAGTGGTTTAGAGTATTTATTGGGAGTTAGGATTTGATGGGAGGAAAGTGGTGGAAAGCCCAGGGTTGGGGTAGATGCATCAGGAACAGAGGAGGGAAGAAATGGTATGAGAAAGATGGAGTATGATATGTGAAAGTTTAGAGATGATATAGTGGAGAAGGTAGCACTGAGAGTTGGGTATGTAATGTAAGGAATAGTTTGTGAGGCAAATATGTGTTTTTGCATTAAGAAGATAATTTGTGTAATATAGGCTAGGGCCAATGTTGGAGCTGAAAGTTTGTGGGGAAAATGTAAAGCTCATAAAGTAGTTTGTTTTGGGAGGTACAGAATGAGGATTTAGTGATGTTGCTTGTAAAAGAAATAGGAGCAATATGGAGAGAAGGGATAGGAGTGAAGTTTGTGGAAATGGAAGAGACATTTTGAGAGAGCTCTGTAAGGGCAGGAAGTAAAGGTTGATTGTTGGAAAGGAAGTGAGAAGGAGGAAGTGGAGGAGGGTGATTGGCTGCTGATCACGGTGGTGTGGTTAAGAAAGTATAAGTGCAATGAAAGAGCGGGTGGGTGAAAATGGGGATAGGATAGTGTAGGGGAGCGGAGTGAGCCTGAATGTAACGAAGGGCAAATGAAGTCGGTGCCCAGGTCTTGACAGGCTGACAAAAAAAAAAATAAAAACTATCAGTGGAACCTGTGAGTGTATGGGCAGGGAAAAACTGAGTTTGTAGTGTCATATATACAAAAAATAAAAAGAAAAAAATAATCGAAATGTCACAGACATGGATAGTCTGAAAGAAATTAGAAGATCAAAAGGTAGAAGAGAAAGTCGTACAGTAAGCGAGTGAGAGTTTAGTTAGTGACTATTTAAAGTGAAGGGGACATGCCAAGACTGATACTACAACAGGCAATATAGCAGTGTTTCAAAGGGGGGGGGGGAGTTAAGGGAAAAGAGGAAAGGGAGTGAGAGGGTATACTGGCTGTAGAAGAAGAGAACAGGTAACACTACAGGGAGAAGAATAAAGAAGCAGCAGATAAAAGCAGAAGGGGGCAAGCTGAAGCTAGAGGGGAAAGGCAGCCTGATACAGCTAGGTGATTTGGGTTTGGTGGAGTGGTTGCTTACATGCAGTCTAATTCTAAAGCAAGTGAGGTGATTTTATACCAAATACAAAATATAACGTACATTAAACAGTGGTAGTGATGGTCTGGGTACAGGATACAGGAGGTGGAGCTCAGACTGGGAGGTGGAACACTTCCATACGATTGATTAAAGCAGCAGGGTCAGCCTTACATTATTTATTAGTTATTTGCTGACATCATTAGATACAGATGTATAGAAAGTCATATAGAATGAAGAGAAATAAAATAAAAAACATCCATCAACTGAGACTGCCAAAAAAGCAAAAGAAATGGATCAGATGAGATGGAAAAAAAAAAAAACAGGAAAGTCCACAAATACATGGCAAGTATAGAGATCTCCTTAAACAACTTCATGTTGAGCAAGACATAACACAGGAATGGCTACTGAGAGGTGAATTGAAACCAAAAGATGACAGGCTAATATAATATTGATTGCTCGAGACAGTAGACAATGTACATGTTGGGTTACAATATCTATAAAACAAGTGGGAGAAAGGGACAAATACAGGTTCTATAGAACAGAACTGAAAACAGTTGCACATCTTGTGGCTAGCCATGATGCACTCATGGCTGAGGGTCTGTACACTGAAAGACACAATAAAGTGTGGTAGTAATCATCCCAGCACTCCCTCTCTGCAGACACTTACTTGATATTACCTTTTATGAGGTCTCCCCATTGACTATAATGGAAGTAATGCAGCTTTTATGTAACTCTCATAGTTTACATCAGTATAATGAAATAACACCAGGTAAGCATCTGCAGAGAGGTAGTGGTGGGGGGGGGGGTGTCAATGTGTGTATGTGTGTGGCAGGGTGTGTGTAAGTCTACAGAGTTATACGTGATCTTAGGTGATTATGTGTGTGTGTGTGTGTGTGTGTGTGTGTGTGTGTGTGTGTGTGTGTGTGTGTGTGTGTGTGTGTGTCTGTGTGTGTGTTTCAGCCTGAGAGGTCATAGTAAAGAATTACTTGGCTGTGTGAGTTAGTTATGGACCTGAGAGATTCTCTGACTCACTTGGCTGTGTAAATCCATTACCACAGGCATTTCTGGTGGGAAGCACCTGGATAAATAGCATAGGCCACTCCCCCAGAATGCTTTAGGGGCAAAGCTGTGGAAATGGGCAACCACTATGACCTATAGGCCTGATAAAATCACTGTGGTAAACCCACCTTTAAATAAGAAAAGGCTGTAGCCAGTGGTAGCAGCCTTTATTATGGCATACCACTGTCGGCAGCACTTTCTGAATCCCCGCTATGTTTTCTGAAGTAGTTATCCTATTTTGGTGCACAGTAACTGCCACTATATATATTCCATTATTAGCATGTTTGTACTTTATTTTGCCCATTGCATTTTTTTTTCATTAAATGAATATTCTTCTTCTCTTAAGTTTGTAGTGTGAAACAATTAAGGTTTCAGACAAACTTTAAACCAATCTCTTTCCTCACATGGTATATGTAAAGTTTGTATGCTAACAAGATCCACTTGACAAGATTTTAAATGTATGAGTGGATCAAATCTTTTCTGACCAATATTTAGTCCACAGATACTTAAGGAGACTGCATATAAGTCTTTGCCATGATATTCTGTTTACAATGATGTTCTAGTTATGGTTAGATGACACTGATGCTTCACTATTTATTTAATATGTTTTATTGTTGACATCTTTTCCAGTAATAATTGTACAGGAAGGCATACAACAGTTAAATTAAAAATAGTTGCAATAGTTTGTTTGAAATATGCTAACTTGGTGTCCATTAACCCCTTATTTTAATTTGGATTGCCTAACAAAACTATAACTTCTTCCTTCTTAATGAGGCAATGAAAAGCTCTACTTGTTCTAGGTTATACCAGCAGACGCAATAGAAACTGAACCATATATATATATATATATATATATATATATATATATATATATATATATATGTGTGTGTGTGTGTGTGTGTGTGTGTGTGTGTGTGTGTGTGTGTGTGTGTGTGCATATGTGTTTTGTTATAAATGAGATAATACTAGTCTATTATGGTATTAGATTTTTAGAAATGTGGATAGAGTGCTCATAATGCTGAATCCAGTGTGTATGTAAAGAAATAATATAATGAAGACCATGAAGAAAGTGAGAAGGTGAAGACAGAAACAAAACCAAAGGGGCCTTAATTTTCCATCCTTTTTCCTTTTTTTTCTCCTCTTTTTCTCCTTCTCCATTCATTCCCCATTCCCTTCCACTTCCCTCTTCAATTCCCCCACTCCCTGCCTTATTCATTATACTTTCCTTTTATAGATGCTGTTTGTTGACAGTATGTTTTACAGCATTTTTTTCTAAAGTATACACGGTCAAACGCTGCTTTGTTAGTGGTCTAACTTTCTATTCAAAAAGGGGTGTGTGAGTTTGCAGTTATCGGTATAAATTAATGCGAATATGCCATTCACTTAGACTGATAACTTGCAAACTGTAGGGGTTTCAGGTGATGTTTGGGGACTCAGAAAGGAGTGTAGGTTTAGGGAGCAGGACTGGAGTCTTAAGGCCAGAGGCATCAGAGATTTAAGCTAAGTGAGAGGTGATGAAGTTTAGGGAGTGAGAGGAGAGATTTAAGGTTAGGGAGCAATCAGGGAATTTAGGGGGATGAAGAAGGAGGGGAGTATCAGGGTTAGAACCAAGGACCTGTGAGGCTGTGCAGTCAGAATGTTAGGTAAGACAGGATAATCAGGGTAGCTGAAGATAAAGCAGGTGATAGTTTTGGTTGTTTAATTGGGTTTCATTCTTTTGTATGGTTAGGATTCAGCGATGTGTTCTTTGATAGCAGTGGTTTTTATTTTAATGATATAAATAATACTATTCCCATTTCTTTTCTTTCACTTAAGTTTTATCCCTTTGTTTTCTTTCCAGTTGTATATCTTAATGTTTCCTCCTCTTTTATTCTATTATTTTCTGAATTTTAAAGTAAAGAGAAAACTATGATAATGATAAATAGTAATATTTAATCACATTACTTTAACTTTTTCTTAATCTTTTTTTCTAAAATTTTATTTATGTTCAGGGTAATATTACATCATTATTATTCTCAAGTTTGGTGATTTAATTCATGAAATAAGGATAAATGTCATACAAATGTCTCCATTGAAAACTATCTTAAGTATACAATTTAAAGTTCTGTTTTGAGCTTAAAAAATGGTGGGCTAGGAAGGGGAAGCTAGAGAAGGAAGCCACCATTAAAAGACTATGACAAAGTGTATGCATTCTGTCTAGTAGAAATATTATGATAAATGCATGTTTGTATTAATAATCATAACTATAATAAAAATGACTGCACCACTATCCGGTACAGCTTTCATATTATATATGTGATAGTCATAATTTTATTCATATACTTATGTTTTATCATCGATACCATCTTTCATTAGCTCTTGAAAAGTTAATATTGTACTAAAATTAGTGACAATTTTAAGAATAGAATCTTTCTTTAGAAAAGAAATATTTGTGAAAAAAGCCACAGTTATCTAAATACTCCAAGAATGAGAAAAAAATGAATTTAATGTGTCATTTTTGAAAATAAAATGATCATTTCAACATGTGTTAAGTATTTTGGTAAGATAAACCATTCTTATAAATTAACAGATGATAAATAGAAATACTATTTATACATGAAATCACAACATACTAATATTTCAGTTTCATCCCAGACAGTGTATTTCCCTTTTCACAAATGAGTCTAATACTTTTATAAGTTTTAAAAGTACTCCCCATCAGAAGCTAATTCAGTATATTTTCCTATAGGAGTCAATTCATTTGAGTGTCACATTAGGTTAAAATCGTATTCACTACATCATTATATGCACTTTCCCAATCACTGCCTGATCTTTCATTATCCAATTATAAAAATTGCTGACGAACATATCTCTTCTTTTACTGAAGCATATCTAGTATATGTATATAAAATACATATTTATGTAGACTATGACTATATTTAATATCTGTATGAGGACTGAAGACAGTTATACAATTGGTTAGCCTGTTAACATCATCCCACTTTATTTAGACTGCAATGTGCCAAAATATATTTAAATATTATAAGTGCACTGAAACATTTTTAAATACTATAGCTTCTTTTCCTTACCATAAATAATATTTGGCAGTTCAAGACACCACTTGCAGATGTTGTTCCTCAGAGGGCAAGATGCTACCTTGTAAAAATTAAACCATAATTATTCCTAAAAATATTCAGGTTTTTATTACTAATATCTACATGTGGGATGCTCACAATGTAGTTAACATTTGTCCCTTTACCATACCATAAAGCTTATTTGAAGAGCCAGAATAAATCAACATTTTAATTGTGAATATTTATTGATAAACTTCCTTCAGCAGAGAAGCATTGAGCCCTCCCCATACATGGTAGTATGTACACCGGAGAGCTCAATGCCAAATAATTATTAGTTGTAGTGCAAATTCCCATGACCCAGTCAAAACCAGAAAAAAATGAATTAATTAGAAAGTAGCATAAAACAGATGATCACTGTCAAGCATGACACCAAAAGCTTCCCTTAACTTCGACTACAATTTGTGAAGCTTATGTTTGCCTCTCCTTCATTGCTTTCCATATGCTACCCTCCATGTAAGTACCTTCAGCTTTACCTCTAACTTATAATATAATGGATGAATGCATCTATGAATAACTGAATAAGAGAAAAAAAAGACAGCACCAACACCTTAGTAGAATTATTAATCCAAATTATATATATTCCCTTTGTCTTTGCATGTTCCCTTCTCCAGGCTTCCCATTTACAGGTACAAGCCAATGACAGCAATGTTACACCTCAGAAGAAGTAAGAAACAAAGCACCCGAAAATCACCTGCTCCCCATTTCCTTATCTGAAAGTCAACTAAATAATGGCATTAGGATGAAAGCAAAAAGCATAGTAACAGTCTGTCTTCACATTTGATGCTAGGGATACAACTGTACTACCATTCCAAAATTCAAGTGAGTGAGGAAAAAAGAGAACATTACACTTCAAATATCAGAGTTAATAGTGCTTTCGAATATTTATCTTAATATCCAAGTATGTTTAAAGAGAGGGTTAAAACCAACTAGTGGGAAGCCATGTTTAACAATCATATGTAATTTGAACACAGAGTCAGCAATAACTCAACTAATAGGGAACCCACTCATTAATATGTATGACTTGAATACATATTAATGTCCTATATCCGAAGTACAGAAGTTGCCTATTCTCTTAAGTAGATGATATTTTGAAAAATTAAATTGTCATAAATATGTAAATTCTTATAAAACATTTGACCATACACATGTTTAGTTATTATTAAAAAATAAAGATTAATAGGTAAGATACTTGAGAGTGAGAGAGAGAGAGAGAGAGCACTGTAGTAAAATGAAAAAAAGCTGTGAAGAAGCATAGTTTAGACAGACATCAAATGAAAACATAATAAAGGATGACTTACTTTTTTAATTTCTCCAAATCTTTTGGGTTCTTAATACCATGACGGGAATGGACCCCATTCCTAAGTTAAAGTATGATTAAAGTTCATGAAATTAGTATTGTTTCAATCTCTGATGTCAGCCAAAAGTACTCTTCTCAGCACCCACAGTGTGCCAGGTAATCACTCCTTCTGCAGTTTGTATGGAGTTACTTGGATTGGTAACATATCTAGATGCAATTGTAGATTCCTTTTTATAAGACTCATTGCTCCAGTAGTGGCTGGTGACTTCAAATCAAAGGGGGGCTGCAGGAGACAGTTGAATGGGTGGGGTCAATTGGGAATGGGTGTGACCAACTAGAAAGGGGAGGAGCTATGCTCAAAACCACAAAAACTGCAACTTTATTTAAATATGCTGCCCTGGGTGCCAAACCATCATTATAAGAGTCCAATCAAGACAAAATGAAGTGTAGAAGAAAAAAATATTTCAATGCATTGGCTGCATGACAGCTTACTTAATATCTAGATGGAAACAAAAAGGTTTTGAGGCATGAAAAAATAAATTACATTTTAAATACATCACTGGAATGCCAGTCAAAATCAAGTATAAAAAAAACAAGCAGCACTCAACTCAAACCACTTCACTGCAGTTCTAATTATAATTTATATTCAGCTTTATTAAAGTGCCAAGTAACATGCTGAAAGTAGCAATCTCTGTGATACCCCCCGCTTGTAAACATATTTCTTATCCAAAAAAGACCTGCTGCCTGACAACAACTATCTACTTGTTTCATGGGGGAAACATGATCAAAGTAAAAAAATGAAAAGCAAACAAGAAACAAGCTCAACATAAAGGATTACTGTACAGGTTATGGACCATACACAATAGATTGGCATTCTGTTTAGTTTGCAGGTAAAGCCTGCAAAAATGACTGCAGGTCTCCAACAAATGTAATGAGCTTCTTAAAATAATGTAACCCTGTCCTTTATTACAAATACTGTCATATGCATTTCAGTACCAAAGGTTTATACGTTATGTAGTTATGTAAGCATTCTCTGCATGGCAACAACAGATAGGCTTTCAATGTTGGCAAGTCTTTAACAGTATGCTTATTAAAACTTACTTGCATCTTACTATCTCAGACAGGCTTACCTGATGGTCATTAAAGCACTGCTACTTAAACACAGAGCAACAGGCATTTTCTGAATAATAATAAGCATAAATCAACAGTATAAAAATATGACAGAAACCAGAACATTCTACAAAATCAAAGACAAATGAAAAGCCACCGTAGTACTTGTGTCTACCTTGGATGAGGGATACTCTGCACATTTACACTGCATAACTGCTCCTTGCCTTGCTTGGACACATCCAGAGTAACTACATGGGGGAGTGGGGTGCAACAAGTATGTCACAATTTGAAATGTCTCTGGCTGTCTGTGATGGCCCTGACACATTTATCATACCTCTCAACCTCAGAGCAGAACATCTGAACAAAGCCATACATAGAAGTGGGACAAAGGCCCAAAAATAAGGACATTTTTAAAATATTGCTCTTATAAACTTAGAAAGATAATAGAATAGTAGGTCTTACATTAGTATGAATTTTCTGAAGGGTATGAAATTTGAAATTGAAATGTCTGTCATTATTTTCTAACTTCAGTCTTTAATGATTTTCCACTAATTTACCAAAAAAACACAATTTTATGAAAAACGAACCAAAAATATGATGCAAAAATATAAAATAGCCACACAATACAGCTGGGAACCTATCAAAGAAGGGACACTTTTTTAATATTAGTACTGCTAACTTGAGCAGCTGAAAAAATAAAAGACTCTACATGCATTTCTGAAATAAAAGTAATCTATAACTGATTATTACAGTTATTTATTAATTAATTTTAAACCCTCCATGTTTTGTTCCAAAATTGCTATTTTGCAGAGGGATTATTAGGGGAAGAACATTTTGAGCCAAAATCGGGGACAGTTGAAAGGTTTGGATATGCCTAATTCTATAAAGCAATTTATTTGCACGTACCTCTCAACCTGTTAATGCAGGAGATCTGGACAAGGCCAAATATATTGGGGGAACATATAAACAGTACTAAAAATTGCTTTTGTATAAACTAAGACAGTTGATAGAATAACAGGTCTTGCTTTAGCATGCATTTTTCTGAAGGTTATGAAGTCTGAAACTCAGTGTCTGTCATTATTTAGTGACTTAATTCCTAAATGATTTGCCAGAATACCACAGATATTATGAGGAACAAACCAAAAATAATAAGAAAAAATCTATTCATTCTGCAAAAATCTGGACAGTTGAGAGGTATAGTTCAGCCGGGGCTGTCTTTGAGTTTGCCGCCCTTCCCCCCTCACAAAATTATGGTCGAATGGAACCCCCCCCCTGCAGCCATTCCAATGAACCATTACTTTGCTATTTCACCCCATTTACCATAAACACTAATGTGCATACTGCTTTACTTCTGTGATGATTTGGACTTCATTTGAAAGTTTTATTTAGCATTTTACAGCACAAACACTAATAGATATCTGCTAAACAAAGGAATGCAGTCTCACAATGAAAACAGACTTAGCATTAAAACTTCTCTGCCCTTCAAACTCACATTAATTGAAACAGCATTGAAACCCACATTCAAAGAAAACACATTTTGCCAGCGGCAAATAAAGATTAACTTTGGGTTTGGGCTGTTTTCAAATCACAGGCCCCTTGCACATGAAGCATAAACATGCTCTTTCATACACCTTCCTGATTGTATTAAATGATATTCCTTGTACAATACAGTACAGCTTTAGAGGGTGTCTTAAATTTAATGTTTTGAACATTTTTCCATTAAACAATGAAACAAAATTCATGCACCAATAATGACAAAACTGCCCAATTCAGAACATTCCCATCATAAAAGTCTACTCAGAGTTTTACAGTCCACCAGTATCAGTATATATGTACAATCTCTGAAGAATTAAAAGTCATTTAAATAATTCCACATTAAAGAGATCTGTAAGTAATGAATAGGTTGTTGCTAGCAAACAACTTTATATTTCATTGTTTCATCTACAAATAAGTGTGTTGCCCTTGAGAAATAAATTGTCTATATTCCATTAAAAAATGATAAGCTAGTAATATTGCAATAGGGAATGGATGACAAACTGATAACAGGTTCATAGTTACTAGGTATCTTTACCATAAAGGAGTGCAGCATCCACCCCCTTTGCAACACAGTACAGTATCAGCAATCCATCTATCTGCTGTGGGAGTAGAACCGACAGCCTTCTGCATCAAAAGCAAGTACATTACTTGTGCTGTTAACAATGCAAGCAGACTTGCATAAGCAGCATTAAACTTTTCCTCCCTTGCAGCTCTCAACTCCTTGTAAAATCTACTCACTCAGCTGTATCTCTGAACTTTGCAGCACAAGAAATCTGGAAAAAGCCAAAATTATTTTTGGGGGGGGGGACAAAAGCCCAAAAAACCAGGGACACATTTTAAACATTGCTTGTATAATGTTGAAAAGTTGCTAGAATAAAATGTTGTGTTACCACCATACATTTCACTGCCAAGTCTTGAATGCAGGACCCTGTGCAAAACAGTCAGAGCAACATACCACTATGCCAAATCAGCTGTTTTGGGAAAGAGAGGAAGACTGAAACTTAAATGGCTAACATTTAGTAAATCCAGTTCTCACCATAGCTGTCAACCTCTCAGCACAACACAACTGAACAAAGCCAATAATGGGGGAATACAGCCCCAAACATATTCAGTGAATTCAGTTCTCACCATAGCTCTCAACCTCTTAGCAAAAAACACCTGGACAAAGCCAGTAATGGGAGGATACAGTCCCCAAACATATTCAATGACTTCAGGTCTTACCATAGCTCTCAACCTTAGCACAAAAAACATGGATGAAGCCAATAATGGGGGAATACAGTTCCAAAAATAGGGACAAATTTCAAATATCCATCTTATAAACTTAGAAAATTGTTAGAATAAAAGCTTTTGTGTTACCATGCACTTTTTGAAGAATATGAAGTCTGAAATTCAAATGCTTGTAATTTTTATTTAACATTTGTTAACCAAGAAAGTCTGACTTGGAACAAAAGCCAATTTTCAGCAGAGGCCCAAAGAGAAACACTCCAGACAAACATGCCTTTGTATGATGATATTGGAGAACACCACAGCACCCAGAGAAAACCCCCACAAACACTGAGAGAACATGCAGACTACACAGAAGGCACTGCAGCCAAGAATCAAACCAGAGAACCTGCAGCTGTCAGGCAACAATGCTACCACTGCACCAATGCACTACTGACTTTGTAAGAACACAAAAATAAAGAAGCCACAGCTTTTATGAGGAACAGAACAAGTATGAGGGAAAAATCTGCACTTTTTTTACAAATGGTGGTGGGTAGGGAATTCAGGCTCTTGCCACCTGGGCCCAAGAGTTCAAGCCTGTTCTCTACCCACCACCATATAGCACTGGGGGCATTTTACCCACATGCACAAACACGTACAAACACACACACACACACACACACACACACACACACACACACACACACACACACACACACCACACACACACTTCCTTACCTCAGGGGGTAAATGCATCCAACATCCATCCCAGCTGTCCGTAACATCTACAGCCCTTCCATTGATGACGAGAGCAGCAAGCTGGGTGCTACCCAGCCTGCGGACATTGCAGTCCGATCACCCATCAAGTCTATGTAGTTATAACTGCATAGACTTCTGGGATAGTGCTTCTGCATGCTTTTCCCTAATTTGGACTGCTGTTGAGACAGTCTGAATTTTGTGTGCATGCTCCAGACTGGTTCACCAGCAGTCCAGAAATGCCGTGAGTGTGCATGCGCAAACATCGAGTATGTATTTTCATTTTTTTATTTTCATTTTTACTTTTTTTCTTCTTTGTTTATAGCTGGGGGGGCTGCAGTCCTGCAGCCTAGTAGCACGAGCCGCCCCTACATTGCTCCTACTACTATTGGAACTGTCTGGGTATCATTCTTCCAAAGTGTTCTCATTCCTGCCTGCAGATCCTGATATTTTATGACTTTGTGTCTCTCTGTATGGAAGACACTGTATTCACTGGGTGTAGCAATTTCAATGATCAATGCTACTTTTGTCTTCTTTACTTGGACCACTATATCTGGTTTTCTAGCATCTATCTTTTGAACTGTTGGTAATGAGTGATCCCATGTGATATAAGCATAATCATTTTCTATGATGCTTTGTGGCTCATGTTTCTAGTGTTTTTCAGCCATTTCAATACCATAATGTTTGCAGGATAAAGGATAAATTACCTTTATGGCTTTCCTAGTGCTAAAGATGGACAAGTATTTCTAATTATATTTACAGTTTCAGTGGTGTACACTGTCGTATCACACTGGGCTGGTTCCATCTGCTCGAGTTAGTGGTAGCTCAGTTTAACATAAAAGATCCCATGGGACCTAGTGAAAAGAGTAGGCACAACATAAAAAACATTATTTACATATTTACAAAATAGACATATTTATAGGCACATATATACACATTTCTATTTTTTTTACTATTTATTATTTTCTTATAATATCTTCATTGTTATTCTTCCATAATTGACCACCACTCCTTCTTCCACAACCATAATCTAGTTTTTCACAATATATCTGCTAAAATCCATTTCCTATTAAACAAAATTTAATTCAGCCTTTTATTCCAAATAACCCATATTACATAAAATACATTTATTAACATGTGTATTGTATTTAATATATTTACTGTACTAATCCTTGTGGAGCTTTTCTCCCTGGGCCTCCGCTGAAAATGGGATCCATGCCCGGTAAGACTTCCCCAGTAAACAAATGCAAAATAAATAAAAATAATAAAATTATCTATCTTTCTGACATATTTTCTTCTTGTTCATATGATATCCATATATAATCATACCCATATCTATATTATTTGATATTAATAATCT
The DNA here is from genome assembly GCF_019279795.1 of Protopterus annectens. Classification (NCBI taxonomy): domain Eukaryota; kingdom Metazoa; phylum Chordata; order Ceratodontiformes; family Protopteridae; genus Protopterus; species Protopterus annectens. The sequence goes on from NC_056737.1 coordinate 283,339,295, forward strand.
CAAAGATCTTCTTTTCACAACTGTTTCCAGAGTTTCACCACTCTTTTACATTTCAGAAAAGAGGCTCTGTCATCATTTCCTCTTCACAAAATAAATATATCCCTGGATTCTCAAAAGCTTGCATGGCGTGCAGGATTAGTGTAAGAGGAAATTTTGCCAATATGGCGGCCGAGTGATCCACGTACGTGCACGTTTGACATGTGCGAGCGGTCTAGCACTAGTGCTGCACATTCCCAGCCCTGTATGCAAATTACCCCATTTGCAGGTGAAAACCATGCAGATGAGGTAAAATCTACCATCCAGGAAGCAGGAATCAGGGCGTGCAGGACTAGGGTAATATGCAAAAATGTACTCGGCTAGTAACCGAGTACGGTACTGCAAACTCCAAAATGGAGCTATGACAGCACCAAATAAAGGTTGCATATCATTGAGGAAGCATGCCAAATAGAAGGCCATTGGCATTGCAAACAATGCAAAATGTACAAAATACAACTTTTATGATATGTCTGTCGATCACGGACGTTGAAGCATAGGGCAGCAGCGCACAAATGGGATCGGTGGGGAAATAAGAAAATAAACCTACAAAAAGCAGTCTAACTAAAATCAGTATTCCACCATGCAAGTCAATGGCAGACAAAAGACAACCTGGCCAGTGAGTAGTGGTTGCTAAAGGGGGAGGCACAGTGTGACACATGTAACTATACATTAGCAGGCAATCCTATGCAAATGAGGGGAAGGATAGTGAATCCCGGTTTTCTCTAGCATGTGACGCAGGTCCCAACAGTGTAAGAGTATGAATAACTGAGTGCAAGAGGTAGGTGACATCATGTGTGGCAGTGTCAGGCACACTGTCAGTGGATTGAAGCCCTGTGGCTCGGGGTTGCATCCAGCTTAGCACAGCAAAGCCAGGGGGTATGTCTAAACCTGCCCAACACGTATGACAAAGTGTAAGCGGGTGTGCGCACCGTGTGCGCACCGTGCAACGATATCTACAGGAAGATAAAGGAAGTGAACCCAGGAAATAGCAGCAGTGTGCACATTGGAGTACACCGATTGTACAGCATGCCCCTGGGATGAAACAGAGAGGCAATGGGAAGGGAAAGCAGCAGTAGGAAGTTAATCAAGGGGTACTAGGTTTGCTGCCAGGTGAAACGTATCGGAACCAGCCAATTACACAGGCAGCAGACCAGCCCAGCCCAGAATGCCACTATAAACTATGCAAACACCTACTCCTCCGTTTTTTCCCACACCCTACACCACTGGTGTAAACAAGCAGGGAATTCCACCACTCACAACAGCAAAATGTTAGGGGCTGTAAATAGCTATCATACAACTTGTGGAAGAGGCTGAGGGTGGTGAGGATGGGAATACTGCTAACCAACCCACAGTGAGGAGATAGAGAAGAGTGTACAGACCTAGGGTAACCTACCAAGATCTACATAAGCTGGCAATAGTGGAGCGCTATAGGGTGGACAAGGAGCTCCTACAGCAGATTGTTGTGCTGTGCTGGCCACGCATGACACACAGAACTAACAGAGGGGAACCCATCCCAGTGGAAACAAAGGTATGTGTAGGCCAAAGAATACTAGCTACAGGTACCTTCCAAATGCCAACTGGGGATATGATGGGGATCTCACAGGCATCAGCATCCAGGGTACTCCACCAGTTCCTGGATGCCCTGGCAGCACATGTCAGTGAGCATGTATATTTCCCCCTCACCCGTGAGTGACAGTCAGGTGCGACCCCCCCCCAATTCTGTGTAGAAACATAGAAATAGTCAGGTGTTCCCCCCAATATGCAGACATGTTGCAGCAGTCAATGCCAAATGATTGGTGGATACCCTGCAGACACAGCCTGCTACCTGTTGGTGTACAACACAAAGGTCAACTGGGCAGTACAAACCACCAAACATGACCCACACATGCAAAATAGATGGCCTTACTGGGCATACTTACACACTTAGAGAAATGATAGAAATGAAGGCAGTGTTAGTCATCAACATACTGAAAGATCATACTGGGCATGCTCACACACTTAAACTCATGAAGGCCATGTATGCAAACACCAGTGGTCCAGACACATCCAGCAGTTGCAATTGTTAGTGCAGACACATGTCAGTATGCACCACTCATGCCTTGCACACACAGTGGATAGGAATACAGACATATATGTAAGGACAACATACCATAATAAGCCAAAGGTAGATGGATATAGATGTGTGGAAGAGGGTGATCATGACAAGGAGCCATCCACACCTGTCCCACCCAGCACACAGCCAAAAGGTCACAAACACATCAGGTGCAGATGTCACACACTGCAGTTACTACCGACCAGTACCTGTCATCACCACAGACTATGTGGTCCATGTGCCAGCTGTGCAACATGGCTGTACAAGGATGTAGTCAGCTATTTGCCCTATACACATACCTGTGACATATGACCCCATGTGTGGCTGCTTGTGGTGTGTCACCCCTACATGAATGGTGTATGGGCCATGCACACACCGGCCACCCCATAGCAGTACCCTGATAAGCCTGCTAAGGTTATCCAATGTGAAATACACCTTTGGGAGAGTTGTAAGCTAGTAATCTCTGTGGCAAGTCCCATAACTGCATACTGCTGTAGTGTGATAGACTAGTTAGGTAGGAGTTCAAATCTCAGACATGGCAACTATGTGTGTGAGTGTGTGTCACTGTTCATGTGTGTGTCTGCTTCTCACTGACTGTGAAGAGAACCATGCCTTTTAGGCTACTCAAACCCCTTACTATTCACATACCCATCATTGGCAAGGCTGCTGATGTCACCCACCTAGAAATACTCCCCTGAGAAAGCTGTAGCCCAGTAATCTCTGTAGTGCATGATGTAACTGCGTACTGCTGTAGTGTGATAATGTAGTTAGGTAGGAGTTCAAACCCCAGATGTGGCAACTGTGCGTGTGTGAGTCTGTGTGTACATATCTGTGCATGTCTGTCTGTCACTGACTGTGTAGAGAGCAATGCTTTTTAGGCTACTCACACCCCTTACAAGTCAAATACCCACCTTCGGCAAGGCTGCTGATGCCATTCACCTTGGAATACACCTCTAGGATAACCATAGCTTAGTAATCTCTGTAGCACATCATGTTACATTGTAGGGCCATAGTATGATTAAGGAGTTAGTTGGGAGTTCAATCCCCTGACCTGCCAACTATGTGTGTATGTCTGACTGTGTAGAGAGCAATGCTTTTAGGGTACTCACACCCCCTTACATTTCACATACCCAACTTTGGCAAGGCTGCTGATGTCACCCACCTAGAAATATACCCCTGGCAAGGCCTTTAGCCCAGTAAACTCTGTAGTATATCCCATAACTGCGTACAGCTGTAGTGTGCTAAACTAGTTAGGTGGGAGTTCCACCCCAAACCTAGCAACTGCATGTGTGTCTGTGTTTGTGTGCATGTCTGGCTGTGAAGAAAGCAATAGTTTTTAGGCTACTCACACCCCTTACAAGTCAAATACCCACCTTTGGCAAGGCTGCTGATGTCACGCACTTTGAAATACACCTCTGAAATGATTATAGCCCAATAATCTCCGTAGCACTTCCCGTAACATCGTATGGCCATAGTGTGATTATGGAGCTAGTTGGGAGTTCTAACCCCCGACTTCCCAACTGTGTGTGTATGTGTGCATATCTGACTGTGTAGAGATCAATGCTTTAGGGTACTCACACCCCTTACATTTCACATACCCAACTATGGCAAGGCTGCTGATGTCACGCACCTTGAAATACACCTCTGGGACAATCATAGCTCAGTAATCTCCATAGTACATCCCATAAAATCATATGGCCATAGTGTGGTTAGGGAGTTAGTTGGGAGTGCTAACCCCTGACCTGCCAACTGTGTGTGTATGTGTGCATATCTGACTGTGTAGAGAGCAATGCTTTTAGGGTACTCACACCCCTTACATTTCACATACCCAACTATGGCAAGGCTGCTGATGTCACCCACCTAGAAATGCACCCCTGGGAAGGTTGTAGACCAGTAATCACTATAGCATGTCCCATAACTGCATACTGCTGTACTGTGAATGAGAAGCATGGTAGGGTTCCATCTCCATACAGTTCTGGGTGTATTGTGTGTGTCACTGTCTGTGTAGAAAGCAATGCATTTTAGGCTAGTCTCTCTCAGTCATTTCAAATGCCCTACTTTGGCAATCATACTGATGTCAGTCATTGTGAAATACATGTTTGTGTAAAGACTACTCCAGTAATATCTGTGGCACGTACTATAACTGCATAGTGCTGTAGTGTAATACACTAGTTAGGTAGGGGTTCTACTCCCAAACATGACAGGTGAGTGTGTGTTTGTAACCCGTATCCTGTCTAGAGGTGGTTGTGACTGTGTGACACCTGTGGCCAATGTGAAGTGGGTTTTGCATATTTCTTATATGGTGACTGTACTATATATCACAATGTCTACTGTACAGGGATAACACATGTGATATGGCTGAGAGGCCTGGGTGCAGAGCCATACCCAGACACGTGACATCAAGGCCAAGCAATTGTAGTTAGCAACTCCAGTATTACCCAGAGCACACTCTCACCCCATGTGTCATACACACACACATGCCTAGGTAACAGCCAATATGTGGGTAGTACACTGCATATTGTCCACTGATAGTAACTATGGAGTGACAGTTGTGGGCCACAGAGGGCATGGCACTCAGCCCATCTGTCCAATATGCACATACGCATGTACAGTGCACCTCCCCCATGTTCCCCTATGGGCACCTGCACCACCTGTGGTGCCATCACATGTGACCCGCAATGGACATACATGCCTGACAACATGCCCATATGGGAAGATGCCACTGACACCAAGGAATACTGATAGCATGCATTCCATGTAGGTGCAGGGTAAAGCTGCTGGCCATTACCAGCTCCCACCACAGGTGGGCAGGACTGGCTCATCTGATAATAATCTGTGTTCACAACATGGGCTGGACACCCCAGATACAGTTCCACATGTCACTGTACATGCATGTGGGATGTGTGCACATCCCAGATGCCATCCATGTCATAGACGAAGGAACACAGACATGACAAGTGATGCACAGCATTGCCCACACACAGTAGTCACCCAGGTAACCAGATGGGGGATACAATACCCACCTGTGTGGGCAAATGCAGACACTACATCCCTGAGCTACATTGTCATGTGACCTGATGCCAAGGTGCACCCATCGCCTAGCCCTGGACAGCTATCTGGTGCAGTCAAACACCACACACCTGTGCAGACATGCACCCATGTATGTCAATACTGACATCCTCTGTGTTTGTGTGTATGTTGCATGCTGCAGATGTTCACATCCACACTCCCTACAACCCCATGGGCATACTGCAGCATGCTGTCTGATGTCAGACACCTTCCCATACCCTTCACCTGTACAGCCCCTGTATGATCTGTGTAGTGCATGGGATACCTGCACAGTGATGTGATGGGGCAATCCCTCAACCAATGAGTTGTACACCTGGCCCTGCCATATGTGTCAATGTGTGTGTCCTTGTGAGAGAGTGGCTGCGCTTATGCTGGCACCTGTTCATGCCAACAGGCATATGTATGTATGTCACCTACCGTACAGCGACAGTATCCCTGTTGCAGATGTCACTCACCATCACATATATGTTCTGAGTGCTCCACAACAGGTAACCCATGTGGTGCATCCAATAATTGCAGTGAACTGTGCTAGCACTACATAGTTGTCAGGGGTTTGATACACTGTGCTGCTAGGTGTGTGACACAAACATGCTTTGGTTTTACCCTCCCATCCCTCACTGACACGTATTGGCCTCTGTCTGCATCCCCCACACCCTCTCAGGTGGACATGGAGACCTACACCTGCTTTGCTTAGGCAGCAGCATGTGTAATGTAAGTAATGCTCATGATCAGCTGATGGCCTCTGCATGAATCAGAGCCCTCCCCTAGCTGATTGCATGTGATACAGCTGTTGTAACATTCCCATAGCCAATTGTATGGAAACACACTCCAATACCTAGGAACATCATGGTGGTGTTGGCCCTTTTCACCCACTGTGAGCAGTAACTAGATCTGTTGTGTGACAAACAGCATCTCAGATGGATTGCGGTGTACCTCTAGCAACATACACTGTGGAAACAGTACAACAAACAGGAGGTGGATGTGCCTGACCTGACTACAGACAAGTGCCATTATACTGCATTTGGAGTAATGTTGCTTTAACAGTGTTTGTGTGGATATGGCTGCTGTACATGTCTCAATACCTGCCATGTCAGTTCCATGTTTATGTGGAATCTCCATCTGCAGGGTCATCTGCAGCCTGGGCAGTGATGTGTCCGTGGTTGCATGTGTCACCCATGGAGAATCTACCTGTTGACTGCTGAAGGTAGTATGAGGATTGCAGTCAGTAGAGGGAGAAAGCTGTGGCAGTCACAGATGTCATATCCCTCAAAGGACATATGTTGCAACAACCCTGTAACAACAGTAAATGTATGTGGTTATCACAGCAACATGTCAATATTGGCCCTGTGTATGTGCTCCCAGCCACACCTCTGTCAACCTTTGTACATATGTTGTGCATAAAGTGGTGCATATGTGCTGTACACCATACTTTGTGGCATCATATCTGAGAACACGCCACTGATATATCCGACTGCTACACATGTTATGTACAGTAGGGGTTACATTACATGACATTACCTGCACATTCTGTGGATGTTCGTACAGTACAGAGGTCTGTGTACCTATGGTGAATTTTGACAGTGCATGTAGTGTTGATATGTACCATAGCCTATGTACAGACTGTGGTAGATGACATTGTTCTAGTTCCCCTACTATCAGATGTTACATGCTGCTCCACTGTATGGTACTGTAGTGACGTACATGTTTGTAGGGCCATAAACACACGTGTCCCATATGACAGACAGCCACCAGTCCAAACTGTGTAGCAGGCCAGTATATATAGGGTCAGTCTGTGAATGGCAAATATGAGGATCGTGTAGAACACATACTCCATATACTGTAATACCATGCTAGCTAACCATATGTGGCTGTAGCTGTGTTCACATTGGTTGTGAATATGCATTGTCACACAGGTGTATCTTAGCCTGTGCTGTGACATGCCTGTTGAGCCTGCTTTATATGCAGGTACATGTGCATTCCCCCTTGGGAGTTGTAGGCCAGTATTGAGCCAGTCTGCCTGCAGCCTGCACAGTGCATTGTGACATGCCTAGCAGCTGAGTGTACCTACCCAGTGGGATGTCATGTGCAGATACTAGCCAGATGTCCCACTGCCGACCCTCCCCTAACAGTCATGCATGTTGGACAGGGCAGTGGGATGCAGTGCAGATGTATGTCATTACCTATTGTGTAGCATGTGGCCATGGCACCCCTGTACCAGTGGTCATACCATTACAGGCCAGGCTGAGGTGTGTGAATGCATGACCTATTGTGGACATCATATACCGGTCGTTATGTGTGATACCCATCTACGTGGCTATCCACATCCATATTGTCAGGCATGGTACACATGTGTAGCACTAAGGGCTTATGTGTATTCCTCTGGACTGTACAGACTGTGTCAGACCCTCTACATATATTGGCCAATATCTCTGCTGCAGTCCACAGCGGCATTACATGCTAGCACCAGTACTGTACACTGATGTCCTTTGGATGTCTTTCAGTAACCAATGGCACACATGTTATAAGCAGATGTGACCTCCCACACACACCATGTCTGTGAAGACAATCCCAATGACAGTAGCAATAGTCTACTAGTATACCTGCTATACATACCTGACATCTCCTGCAACTATGACATTGGGAACATACGGGCTGGGGTTGGCCTACACTTCATGTCCAGGACATATGGTGGGAATATATGTACATATACCTATCCAGATAGCCAGATATACATGATTACATGTGCACTACACCCAATTAATACTGTCATGGCAACCACCTACTATAGATTCCCACATTATGTGTGTGCGGTCCCATTACATCTCCTGTGTGATGGGCATCTGTCCTGTGTGTGAGCAGCAATGCTACCGACAGTATGTAGAAATACCCCTTACAGGAGAACCGGCACACTCAGGGCAGCCACATATTTGTAGGAGGATCAGGAAGTACAGATAGACTGTGAGTAGAGTTGTGTTATGCTTTGTACAGTACTGTTGTTACAGGGTGTGGGTGTACATACTAGTTTGCCATGGAATGCAGTCCATCTGAATAGTACACAACTGTGGGCCTATCCTCATGCCAGCTGGAGCTGTGCCTATCATGTCTTGTCTGTCCACCACACAGGTCTTGTGTCAGATAATACACTGGCAGTGTGTGTGTGTGTGTGTGTGTGTGTGTGTGTGTGTGTGTGTGTGTGTGTGTGTGTATGTGCGTGTGTGTTGCATGTTACCGGTACATGGCTACATCCATGACCATCTCTACCATCAATTCCCTGACTAAGGGTATGTTACAGACTATCTTGCAACACCTGCACCTTGCGTAGTGTATGGCAACAGTTGTCCACATATGTGCCTGTATTCCAGCCTCTGTCCATCACCTACATACCAAGCTTTGCACATATGTCATGATGTCAGTGGTTGATCCATAGTGGGCTGGGAGTATAACACACTGCCATGTCTGCCATCAGTCCACTGTTGTTGTAATCCCAACACATATGGTGGGGCTGGGGCCATATATGTGTGGGCACCACCTACACAATACATGTGTGCCCTCATGCACTGCAGGGCCCAGTGTATGTAGCAGTGGTATATGGCCCTGTATTACTGAGTCTAGGGGGGAGCACCAGACATTACCTAATCTGCTACAAAATGTGGGGGTATCAGGGGTGAGATGCCTTAAGGTATCTGGATGTACAGTACCATATACTTCACCTATATACACATTACTGGCATGGATCTGGGTAATGCAGGATTACTGCCCCCTGCCATACAAACTGTTCTGTTTGCTGATGTGCTCGTGATAGTGTCAGTTATGTCATGTTATGTAGCAGTTACAACCTATGTGGTCATATGATGTCTATACCATCTACTGTGTTTGTACAGTGTGTAGATAGTGGCTGCTGAACTACACACCTGGATTACATACTGTTGATTGTTAGGTATCCTGTGGCCCAGTGTGTCTTTCCTATTGTACAATGTGAATGTCTTGGCCTGGACAGCAACAGCTGTGAACCTTTCCAGACTATGTATGACTGTAACTGGTCTACTGTAGCATCACTCCATTGATATAGTTGCCAGTGTCTGAACAGCTATATGGTATGGCATGTAGAAATGTAATAGTACACAATTAAAGGTTTCCATGTCCGCAAACCTGTGGGTGTTGTTTTATCTATGACCTATCTGTGGGTGTATGTTGCAAGGCAATGATTGTCATTTGTATGGGTGGCACATACAGTGTCCAGTCGTTCAGGGGTCAACTGTAGGCATAGTGGCTATTCCATATTGTATGCACCTTCAACTGCTTGTGTATGTGTAGTCACATGTATATGTCTGTGTGTGTGTGTGTGTATATATATATATATATATATATATATATATATATATATATATATATATTTATAAATATGTATACCTGTATCTGCATATCTGTGTCTGTGTATCTGTAGCCTGGTAATGCTGATGACTTCCATATAATACATTACCCATGGGAGCCAGACTGTACTGCATGATATGTTACCAATACCAGCCTGACATCGTACAGGTGGGATGTAGTACAGGAAATATCATGTGCCCATGTTGTCACTGGCCCTGGTTATGGGATCTCCAACACTTGGTAGTGTATTGCAGGGTGGACGTGTTTGGCTGGGGGGATGCCTATTTGTACAGCTTGTATAGTGTGTGGTGCCTCTCAACCCCATTAACGTAACATGTAGCCTGTTACACTCCTCTCCCTAACAGTTACATGTGCCTTGCAGTACCAGCACAACAGTGTTGTAGCAATGAGTTGGTAGGCATGGGAATCCCTTTGAGGTCTGCCACGTGTGTGTATGTGTGCATGTGTGCATATCTGCAGGGCACATCATTCCAAGTCCACATACTCCTATAACAATACACATTTCCACACAGTAGTAAGGATATTGTTGTTGTTGTCACCCATAGGTGTGGCAATGCAATGCAACACCCTACTATGACTGTGGCATGTGCATCACATGCATATCCCTGTGGTACCAGTGTTGTGATATGCAATGGGTTGTTTGGCATTGTGGCCAATGTGTGATAGTGGGTATGTCAGAGTATCAAGATGGGTTCCAGTGTATACAATATCCAGTGGGGGATGTGAGTGCTGTGTACACTGTCTTTACACCATGGTACACCTGGTATATGGCCCACATACCACTCTCAGGTGGCCAATGTCACCATCACCCATACAGCTAACAGATAACAGGATACAGCCCCATTGCACATGTGCTGTGTGCAGCCTACCTGTAAGACATTGGACACACAGACTAGTTAGTTAGCAACTATACAACCAAGTCTCTAAGATGTGTGACTACCTGTTATGTGTCAGTCAATGTTTATATGATGGTATGACATACTATTTATTCCCCATATACAAACATTACATCCCCCATTACCATATTGTACATGTTTGTGGATGGTCTGCATGTAACAAGTGACCTGGTACACACCTCACCCTACAGATGGTGTCATGTGTGCAATGACAGCCACACAGTTCAGTAGCACTACATACCTGGGTAAGGGTCTAGACACAGTGTCAACAAGTAAGGATGTGTGTGTATGTGGATGGGTTGACATAAAGGTGCAGATTATACCTGTACCAGCAGGCCACCAGTCAATTTTGAATGGCCAATAACTGTTATACATACCTGCGGCATGTGTGCAACTGTACACCACATATGTCACGGTCATGGTTTCGCCACACTGACATACCCTTGTGGAATATGACTGCAGACCATCCTCCTGCTGACACATGTACACCTACAGCACAAATGGATGACAGTATGGGGATAACAATTGGTGCTACCAACAGCTGGGATACATCATAGCTGCATGGCTACACTATCTGACATGTATGCATTACACAATACCCCTGACTACATTCAACACTGCAGTACATTGTGGCACTCTATCACAGTCACCGTGTGCATCAGAACCATGTTAGCCTGCCTCTGAATCAATGTTATGGATGACAGGGATGTAGGACAGATATCATATGCACAGGGTGTGTAAAAGTCATCTTAGCTGTATGGCTACACTACCTGACATGTATGCAGTACACAATACCCCTGACTACATTCAACACTGCAGTACATTGCTGCACCCTATCACAGTCACCGTGTGCATCAGAACCATGTTAGCCTGTCCCTGCATCGATGTTATGGATGACAGGGATGTGGCACAGATATCACCATATGCACAGGGTGTGTTACAGGTGTGCTTGAGACCGTGGGTGGTCTAAACATGTGTCACCAGGTGTGTGGGTGAGGGGTGTGGTTCATTGATTGGGGGGTGGTGATTTTTTGTGGGTTGGTATGGGGTTGCCCTAGGTGTGGTTGCATAGTGTGTGGATATGCATGCACACAGTTCCGCCATGTGGCTGCCTATACAGGTGATGTTGGACAGCTGCAGGCCATACTTGGCAGGGTGTGCAGTTCACTGCCTCCGGCCATGGACATGCTGACTATGCCTGCCAGGGGCTCCATGGGCACGTGCAGGTACAGACCTTGAGGTGCTACTCTCCCCTGATGATGACATATGTCTGCTGAAACCATGTCTCGCCTGGGACTGGCCAGGTCCATGTGCATGAGATCTGCTGTGGTGTGGCATGGACAGCAGCCCCGTGGTGTGTTGGGGCTGGTCCTGCCACTATGGGAGCAGCTGGGTGTCCTGGCACATCTACATTGACCACCAGCTGCTGGTGTCTCTGGCCTACGTCCACTCCCACCACATGTTCTAGCACAGACATACCATGGTTGATGAGGCCAGCCATCTCACCCCACCGTCTATCCATGACCTCGGTATATTCAAGGAAGGCACAAGCGAGTTCATGGAGGTTGCCACTTACAGCTGTGAAAGCAGACCTCTGCAGCCTCAAGCCCTTTCTGGTGTGCATTTCCAAACATGCCTGTGCCTCCATTATAGCCTGAAACATGCTCCTGGTGGTAACAGTTGTGGCGCCTCTGCCAGGGACATGATGACCTGTGGTCCTCCCACGAGCACCACGGTACATCTGCCAATGTGGTGACCTTCCAGACATCCAGCTGTGCCGACTGTGACCTGACACAGTTGGCATAGACACCACACTTTCCTGGTCATTGCCACTAAGTGCCAACTGTCCCTCTGCTATGGACACATGTGATGGGATTTGTAAGGGCACTGTAACTGTGTGCAGGCTTGGGGTGGCTAGGAAGGTGATGACACATGTTGGCACAGTGTCGGCCTCTGACAACCCCACCTGTGCCTCACCTGTGCCATCATCATCATCGGTGTCTGTAGGGACACCTACCTCAGTGTGCGTGCAGTTGGATCCTTGACCCACCTCGCCACCTGTGGGAGAAACAAATACACACGTTAAGACCTGTACAGCATTGCATAACAGTACACACACTCACACTGACAGCCACTTTACTACCTCACTTTCCCTGGATTTACAGACAGTACCAAAGTCAGTTACATATGTTTTCCATATTGCATGGCACTTGCTAATATGCACACATCAGTACTGCCCATGAACATATCATTCGTCTCCATGCCTACATGTGTGATTACAACACCTGACCTGTTACTCCATCGCCTTCCTGACTTGGGTGGTGTAGGTTGTACATGGCCTCACTGCTGTCACCCTATATTACCCTGTGTATGGGCAGTAATGATGTATGAGGCCCCTATATGGTTGGGGCTGCTACATTCACTACACATGTCACACACCAGAGCCTCATACTACAGTCTTGCTCAGTCCATGCCACATCTGCTGCACAAGTGACCCATCATTCGGACAACAGTATTACCTGGATACACTCACTGATGTGCTGTGGTAATTCCCCATTGCATTTGTAGCGCTGCATATGTGGGTAGCCAGTTATCTATCTGCTGCTTGCAATATGATGTGTATACCTGGTATGTACTTCACCTCCCAGTGCATGCTCCATACTACAGACCTTGTTATGCTATCAGCTGTCCTGTGTTCAAATACCTGACATGCTGTCCTGGTGTCCCATGTCTCACTCCATGTACAGCACAATTCCAAGGGGAAGTACTGCCATGTGGTCAATCCCACTATCGCCTGTACATACATGGACACACACACACACACACACACACACACACACACACACACACACACACACACACACACACGCACACATTCCCCATTGCATTTGTAGCGCTGCATATGTGGGTAGCCGGTTACCTATCTGCTGCTGGCAATATGATGTGTATACCTGGTATGTACTTCACCTCCCAATGCATGCTCCATACTATAGACCTTGTTATGCTATCAGCTGTCCTGTGTTCAAATACCTGACAGGCTGTCCTGGTGTCCCATGTCTCACTCCATGTACAGCACAATTCCAAGGGGAAGTACTGCCATGTGGTCAATCCCACTATCGCCTGTACATACATGGACACACACACACACACACACACACACACACACACACACACACACACACACACACACACACACACACACACACACACACACACACACACACACACACACACACACACACACACACACACACACCCCACAATCCTACATGTGAATGTGCACATTTGTACACACTATCCTCCCATTACCCTTCTGTCAAAATGCATTACATATGGTGCTCAACAGCATGCAGTGCAACTATAGTGACTTCATGCTAGCGACAGTATACATGTGTGTGAGGCATGGGCTGTGTTGGTAGGTGATGGACCTTCTACCTGTTAACACTACACCCATGTACAAAGTGTCACTGTGGACATGTTCCGCACCCTGCCTTGTACTGTGCATCATACCTCGCAGGTGTAGAAGCCATTGATGCATCTGTAGTACTGTGTCGGTTATGTCAGCTCCAGTACTCACAGCCCCTATGTGCTATAGCAACTCATACCTGGGATGATATGTGAACAGCTATCAGTTGTGGATGCCTGATGTCTGCTTTATAGATCACAACATCAGCAGTGCATGTATGACCAGTACATGACCATTACACTGACAACCAGCGGATCTTACCATGGCTGTAGGGGGTGCCCTACACATGTCCAAGACCTCTGCATGGCTGCAAGGCCTACTCATGTGCACATCCCTTGGAGTGCACACACTGCTGTCATGAGTGCTGTGGGGTCAGGGTTATCTCTGCAACGTTTCCTTAACCTGATTGTGTGCAGCTGCAGTCATGGTGGTGTTGAGTCACACATGTCCCTACTGTAGGCCGTGTGTTCTGCCACACTTCACATCCCTGTGGACACATTGCACATTGACAGGATGTTAGTTATCTTGCATGTGTCTCTTGTACCCTTCCGATACCCCAGCATGGTCTCTACTGTGATGCAGTGCATTTCACAGCAACAAAACGTGAACGTGTACAGCATGCAGTATGGGTAGGTTTGTTAGACGTGCATGGGATATCCCATAGCTATTACATGCCCAGTTTATCATCATGCATGAACACGAACCATACTCACCGGCTATGAGCTGCTGCTGTGGTGGTATCCTGGTGGGCCCTACATAGGAGTGTGAGAAAGCCGATGTCAGTGGCCACAGCTGTGGCATTAATAAAAGGTGAGTGCAGCATTATGTTACATCAACAGTAGAATTACAAAATATTACAGCTTATACACAACTGTTTATTACTACTACACAGCAGCAGACTATGTATATGAAATTTCAGATTTGCATGATGTACCTGTACAGATGCAGATGCATACACAAGAGTGGGGTACCAATGTGCCCTGGGGCCTTACCTGTATGCTCCTCAGCTGGTGTGTCATTGGCACCCACCTCCATAAAATGCCCTACCAGGTGTTGATGCTGCAGGTGGCCAGGTGCCACAAGGCTGCTGAGAAGCTCCTCCACATGGGTGAGGGGTGGATGGGCGGGTTGCCCCCCCATTGCGAGGTGGTTCCCCCCTTATGGCAGCTGCACGCCGACGTACATGGTGAAGCAGGTCAGTTCAATGATGATGGACTTGCTCATAGCTGCAGTTATGCAGTTCGACATCATTGACCTTGTGGACTAGCTCGTTCCACAGGGCAGTCCTCTCCTGCTGGCTGTGGGCTGTCCGACCAAACAGCAGTTCATAGTGCTGTACCAGGTGGTCAATAATAATCTCTGTCTCAGCGGTGCTGTATGTGGGAAGATGACTATGTGACATATTTCCTGGAAGACATAAAGATGGAAACAGGTCTGAGCCACCCATACAGCAAGGCTACCATAGTTCTTAATACACATATTTGTCTACCCCCACCATATCAGCTACAACAAACTGTTCGCAGACTGCAATTGTTATGTCAGCTGCTTACCTACCATTGGGACATATGATGTACTGTACCAAGCTTTGTGCTATGTCTATGTGCCACACTTTGTGCTATGTGTTTGTAGCCATGCTCCCTGTGGGGACACTTAACTTTGCTGGCCTGTTACTATTTCACCTGCATGCCATTGTCAGTGCCACACTATATATATATATATATATATATATATATATATATATATATATATATATATATATATGTATGTATGTATTTGTATATAAATATACATCTATGTACATATATGTGTAGATATATGTCGTATGTTGTTGAAATACCTATGTCTATATGAGTGTCTGTGTATCTGTAGACATACATGTCACATTCTGTATCACACAGATATGTGGAGTGCATGCAGACATCTGGTCTGCATTTTGTCACTGTCTTTCATTCACAGCTGCACTGTTTTTCCTTGCTGCAACACAGACAGGTGCCACATGTGAACACAGACTAACATTAGGGTGGTAAATATGGTGTGAGATTGCTGGTACACCTATTACACACCTATGGTATTTGTGCATGCTATATTACACATTAACGTGACTTTCCTGCAAGTGGTGTGCTCTGACACCCATGTGTCTATCCTGACGGCAGTACTTCTACCACCAGCTATTGTCCACACTAACATAACATACACAGATATTATGGCTGACTTCTTTGTCATTCATTGCTGATCTGTACAGTTGGTGGGTATGTCCCAGTGCTTACAGGGACAGACAGTATTGTCCAGAGCAGTTGTTCAGTGGGACATCATTACAGGGACAACTACAGATGGCACATATCAAACATTCAGCATCATATATCCTATTAATCTATACCACATACTACATTAAATTACATACAGTTATGTTTTACATACCTTTATTTTTTGGATGGGTTTGATGCCTTCCCGGTTTTGGCTTGTAGGGTTTTGTTTCCCACTTTTCCCTCTCTCTGTCTCTCTCCTTCTCCAGTAAAGCAATTGAGTTGGTTTGAATGGATTGCAGCATGGCTTTTGTAGGTGATGCACATGATCAGGTGATGGGCTCTGCACCAATCAGTGTGCAACTGTTGCTGACTGCGTGCAGTCTGCTGTGTAGTGATTCAGTTAACCATGTCATGGCAACCCAGTACTATAAATTGCTTACTCATGTGGGCGTTGTCCCTTCACCTTTCCAGTATGGAGGACATCCTTCCTGTATGTGGGCAGCAGTGTTACAGACAGGAGGTTGCAGTACCTATTACAGTGGGGCTTGCAGACACAGGGCAACTACGCAATCATAAGAAGTTCCAGACCTACAGACAGAGTGAGTAGTGTTGTTATGTGCATTGTGTATTGCTGGTCTTGCAGTGTTTGCATGTATATAGTAGTTTAGGATGGAATGTAGTCTGTCTGCATAGCTCTCAGCAGTGGGCCTATCCACATGATGGCCAGTGGATTGTCTGTTTGCTTTCGCCTCTGCACCACACAGGTAATGTCCTAGATATATCCTTGGCAATCTGTCTGTTGTGTGCTATCAATACATGGCTATGCCCATTTGTGTTCCTGATGTGTTATTCCTGCATAAGGGTATGTTGCTATGAATCCTGTAACACCAGCAATTTGCAGGGTGTGTAACAGCAATATTATGTGTATGGCCCTGTGTTCCTGCCTCTGTCCTCCACATATATGGCTGGCTTTGTCCTGCTGTGATATGATTAGGGGTTGTTCGGTATTGGCCTATCATTATTTACTGCTAGCATTCCTGCTATCATCCCAGTCATATCATGGACTCCCACATTTGTTGGTCAGGGTCCATATATGTGACAGGTACATAGACATTAGCAGAGGTAATACATGTCTCCCTAGGCCTTGACTACAGGGTGTAACTGGCGGCTGCTGAACTACATCTGTTATTGTTGATTGTTACCTATCTTAACGTCAAATCCTTTGTCTACAGTTGTATGAATTGATGGGCTTGGGCTGGACAGCATATTATGTTATATATCTGCACTGTCTGCATCTACTGTTTTGTGTGGGCCTTGCATTCCTCACTGATTAAATAAGTCCAGATCTATGTGCTGTAAGTAATGGCATACATTATTGTAAAATACACAATTAAAGGTTATCTGTGTATACATACCTGTGTGTCGTCTCATGTCCTTTGAATAGTGAGTGGGTCTATGTGTAATGCTGTACTCCTGTTCAAGTATGAATGTCATTTAGTAGGTTATACAGCAAAACAATGTTGATATATTGATTTCACATGGAAAATAGAATGTGCTGCAGTGAGACTCAAACCGGGAATGCATGCACATTAGGTGGATGCTCTGCCCACTACACTATTGCAGTTCTGCTTAGTTTGCATATTTCTACCTTAATGTCATACCCATGCTCCCTTTCCCTGGCCCCTGAGCTCCATGTACACAGCATCCATCCATTCTCCAGTTGCTAGCCCTGCCATACCACACCTCCAAACATTTCCCTCTATGCATGTCTCGGTGCTCCTCCATTTTACTGTCTTGTCACAACCTCCTGCAGGCTCTTCATCTGGTTAGTCCATGTACGTTCAACCCTTCCCTTAATCCTCCTCCGATACTGGTGGAAACATCATTGTGACCCACAAAGTCGGGTTCGTCCCACCAGGAATGGACCTGTTGTTGTGTCATGAGTAGACTTTGCTGGTCTACACTGTTTCTCCTACTGGTAGCATCCAGCTAGGGGTTTGTGAAGCAGTGGTTTGCTCACACACCAGACCAGCCTCATCTCCCGCTTCCAATGATGAAGCACTCTCCCATGGTGTGCCCCGTTTTCCATTCCTCTCTTCAGTATTATACAAGACTACTGTTCTCACAGTATGTGTGGATAGACAGAGTTCATTGATACTCATAGACTGCTCAGAATACTGTGATTCAGCAATGTGCACATGTTTGCTGGTATTAATCTACATACTTACACACATTTCCTGTACTGTTGACTGACTGTGCCAGATGATATGTTTGTGATAACAACAGCAGATTGTATATCTGCCATGCCTTCATGGTAACTCACTTGGACTATAGTGTGCAGGGGAGGGTGGGAACCTGAGAGTGCTAATTATGTTGTTACTGGCCATGATGAGGGTTGTGGCCTACAATGTGCCTAAGGCACTGTGGTGGAAGTGCAAGTGGGTATGCGCTGGTGTGCGCGAGGATCAGACTTGCTGACCTCCGGTTACGGTGTCTTACACTGGGTTGACCTCCACATTGTTTAACCAGTGTGGGCATTGCTTAGCGTCACCCAAACAGGCATACTCCCACTTGCTGATGCATACCCCTGTGCTACGTCATGAACATGTCAGTATTATACATGCTTAAGTCAGGTGTACATGTCAGGTATGACTGTTCATGAAGGTCAGTGTAAGGTGAAGTGGGATTCCAGTTTAGCAGCTCTGGATAGGTTACACTCAGGTATTCGGGTTAGGTTTAGTGATGCCATACCTAAAGTAGATGTGCATAGTGAAGGTGTAGGTGGGTAGGTGGAGGGTGGGACATTTTAACTGTATAGTAGGCTGTTCGACTGATTGGTGGAGGAACAGTAGTGCAGGTTTGCAGGGTGTTGGGATATGTATGCGAGGCAGGACAGGAGGTGTCGTTGTCAGTAGTTGGTGTAGGGGTATGGAGTGTTAGTTGGGGGGGTGGACTTCACCAGGTGGTGAGCAGGTGGTGATGCAAGTGTGCTTGAGTTTTCTCTTCATGTGTTATTTACATGTGTCGTCTGGGACAGCTGCGGTAATACACCTGGTTTGGAGGTTTCAGATTCTGCCACTATAGTTGTGTGGAGGGTGTCACCTACTTGTGACTGTGAACATTACTAGGAATGAAATAGGGGTCAATAGGTAAGTGGTGTTATTGGGCCACACAGAGGGGCTGATAGTAGGGGATATGTCCAGGGATGTGCAGGACAGCTGACGGGAAGGTCCACAGCTGGCCATTTCTTCTACAGCAACAGCTGTGTATACACCCTGCAGTTGGGGGTATGTCTGGACATATGTCTGGATCCCTGGGTGGAGGTGAGGACAGCAATAATACCTTGTGATGCCAATTAGTTCGGCTTACATGCCTACAGTGGGGTTTTGCGACCATGTGTTCTTTGGTGTCATTTAGTGGGTTTGCAACAACACATCTGGTTATAACGTCCTTTGCTATGTAAACTAGACATTGCTGCTGTGGGACTCATACTGGGTGTGGCTCTGCCCAGTACGCAGTATTGCTTACATCCCTGGGGCGGTCCACATAGAACCACTCCAGCCAACATCTGCATGCCTAGACCCATAATTACATACCCATAGTTCCCAACTCACACCTCCTCTATGGCACTCTTTCTTACTCTGGATGCAGGTCAGGTCTGA
This sequence comes from Protopterus annectens, assembly GCF_019279795.1. NCBI lineage: Eukaryota > Metazoa > Chordata > Ceratodontiformes > Protopteridae > Protopterus > Protopterus annectens. The sequence continues at coordinate 283,359,154 of NC_056737.1, forward strand.
ACATACCAGTACACACTGCCCACTCCCACTTCTTGGGACCCATCATGTATGTTGTCTTGCCCCATGAGTCATCAGGCTTCCCCAACCTTGTAGTCTGTGTACATGAGTGCCCTGCCGTAAGTTATCTGTGTAATGACTGGAAGGCTGAATAGCCATAACATTTTGGCTTGTCCCGCAAGGGACATTCTTGTCTTTATTTCAAGATTAGACTTAATGGGTCTCTCCCACTGGTAGTATCCTGCCTGTAGTCTGGGAAGCGGTGGTTTGTTTACTTTTATTGTGTGTTTGTATGGTTCACCTGTCCAGCGATACTACATGTTACACGTTTATTGATTGGGCCCCTCACCCCCATTGGCATGGCCTGTGAACATATGTAATCCTTAACAACAGCTGTATCATATCCTAGCTATATATCTGTGTATATTTACACACACACACACACACACACACACACATATTGATATATATATATATATATATATATATATATATATATATATATATATATATCTGTATATGTATGCATACATATATATCTGTATATGTATGCATACATATATATATATATGTATATATAACAACGTGGATGTATGGGTGGCTGCATATGTATATATCTATATGTGGGTATTTTTATATGTCTGTCTATGTATGTATACATTTGTACTGCAGAGAGGGAGAGGTATATCTCCATGTACTTTGGGTATATTTAGCTACATATCCTGTCATGTTGCCTGTTATTGCTGGGTAATGTTTCGTGTGCATACCAGCCAACCTTGTTTGCCACTAATGCTTTGAGATACCTACAACTAAATCCGTTAGTGTACACAGAGTCACACATGAAATCTATTGCTAGTACCAGGTAATCATTTGTCCCATGCGAGACAGCCCGAACATTGGGTATACAACTTTCGTCTACACCCAGAGGTGCATAGGTACCCATGGCTATGTGCATGGACTACGGCATGTGCCAGACCTAGAATACTTGGGTCAAGACAACATAAGGGATGGGTTCCAAGGGGGGGGTGTGGAGGGTGGGCAATGTGTAGTGGTGTGGTAGCTACGGGTTGGTAACCATGGTTGAGATGTTGGCTGCGTATGTGCAGTGGGTGGGGGGAAGCAGAACTGTGGGTAATGCATGTATGGCTCAGGCTTAGGCCTGTACTGCTCGGGCCACCTAGTGGGGAGGGTAGATGGGGATGCGATGTCAACACGTGGAACATGACTGAGAACTAATTTAAATCCCTATTTCAATGACACGCATACATTACATTGAGCTTGGTAGTGTTTTGCAGGGCGGTCATGTTTGTCTGGGCGGGGGGTATGCCAATTCGTATGTGACGTATACTATTTGGGGCCTGTCATAGCATTTACGATGCATGTAGACATGTATGTGTCTGTTAATCTACCATTGCTATCTACAGATGTCTGGCCATATATACATCTGTGGGTGTATATATTTGCTTACATATTTCTAACTATGTCCGTATATACCTATGGGGACATTTCTCTGTGTACATATGTGTAACTTGCTGTGTATATATGGACGTATAGATGTTGACATATATATGTGTAGTTGGCATTTGCATGTATATCTGTTCATATATTTGTATATGTGTATATATATATATATATATATATATATATATATATATATATATATATATATATATGTGACTACATCTATAAATATGTTGTATCCGTTTAGATAGTAATATATTTGCACACACACGTCCATCTAGCTGTAGGTCTATTTATTTATTTATTTATTTTATTTATTTATTTAAATTTGTTGACCGGGAGTGTCTGACTGGACGTGGGTCCATTTTCAGCGGAGGCCCGGGGAGAAAAGCTCCACAGTAAAATAAACAGACAGTAGTTACATTGGATTACATAGCGATTAACAATTTAACATAGAAATTACTTAAACATATTTACAGATGAAGAACATAGTACATCAGTAGACAACTAGAATCTTTATCTATGAAGTACATAACAGGCATTAACAAATGTAACAATGAGAAGTTCCTGCTGTATAATAAGTACTAGGCTTATGAGCATCTGAGCTAGCTATAATCAAGGTAGTTAGTGGAGGTGAAAGAAATGTAGTAGTTGGATGGGGTGGATGATATTAGAGTGGGAGTTGCAAGGGCATAGCCAGCATGTTTTTAGGTGCGCTTTTAATAAAGTTTTGAAGTTTTAGTAGGTTATACAGTTTGAAGTCTATATTCTCTGTGCTGTTGCATGACTGGACTGGATGATATGTTTCTGACAATGTCAACTTTCTTTTTATCTGTCATAGCTTAGTGGTAATTCCCTTTGTCTATAGTGTGTAGGGTCCTTAGTTTGAGCCTTGCAGGAGGTGTTTATTTTTTTGCTGGGCAGAGCATGGGTCATTGGGTACTGAGTGATTACAGCACATTAAAGTGGTTGTACACGGGTGTGCACAGGTTTGTACGGAGCTAAGCACTGCTAACTTCTGGTTACAGTTTCTAACACTCAGCTTCTACTTTGCTTAATCTGTGTAGGTAATGCTTACCCACGTGCAAACGCACTTACACACACTTACTAGTGCTTATATATGCTTACTACTGCTTATTTGTGCTTACACCTGCTTACTAGTGCCTTATTAATACAATCGCCCAGTTCACATTTAATGTTATTTAGTAGGTTATACAGGAAATATATGAGAAAACAAATGTTCATATACAGATTTCACATGGAGAATTGTATGTGCTGCAGTGGGACTCCAACCTGGAATGCCTGCTCGGTAGCCAGATGCCCTGCCCACTACACTATTGATGTGCTGCTTCATTTTCATATATCTTCCCTGTTATCCTCTTCGGCTTTTTCAGCTGCTTTAACCATAGCTAAGCGGTGGGCACACCTGAGCACCTACGGTTAGCTGTACTCAGATTTACAATAAATATGACGGGTTTTCTTTGATTTATTTATATGTACTGCTGCTGTTGTACATGTGGGAGACTGTTGGTGGGGATATGCGGACACCTATGAGCAGCCTTGCTAATTTATTTCCACTTTCTGCTGTTCTACTTTGCAGGTGCGTGTTTATTCTGAGTGCTCTGGGGGGGGGGGTCTGCACTTGTACATGCTCCGTGTATGCCTAGGAGGTCAGGCAGCGCACCTTCATTAATATGCATGGCACGCTGCCATCCTGCTCCTAAGCAGCCACTTCCATGCAGGACTAGACTATTTCTGCACAGAAGATTAGCAAATATGGGGGATACTCTTTCAACTTTTTTTATATGGCATATTCCCTTTTACTGGTAGCTTATTTATTACTAGTGTCCATAGGAAATCCTAACCCTCCAATATCTTGGTACACCACTTTTTCTTGACTTTAATGGCTTTAATCACTTCTTCTGGTAAATTTCCTCATGAATTTACATAATAATAATATTTTTGAATCTGTATTGCAATCTGCTACCCCCAAACATTCTGATAATACAAAATAATCAATTGCATATCCAAGTGCCCCCTTTTATAAATCCGTTGACTTTTGTTGCACACAGTTAATTTACCACGTTATCATTTCCTATATTTTACATATGTCCCTTTCTTTTTACATTTTCCCCTTAAATCACAATTAAAGTCCCCTGCAATTATAATGTTCATGATAACCACCAAATAATCCAATATTTGATGAAACAGATTCTCTCTTTCCTTACTAGTTATATATGCATACAATCCTATAATTCTATAAACATCTCTCCACCTCACATCCACAACAGTTAATCATGTCTTCCTTAGCAGCATTACATCTAGTAATTTCACTGTTTTTTATACAGTGCAGCCATTCCAGAACATTGACTTCCTAAGAGCCATATTATATTTCCACCTCACAAATTTTCTGTTTTTCTTGACTAGTCAGGAATCTTACATCCTCTAACAGAATAACATCCACAGCACATTTAGCACCCCGTTGCAGTATTCATTACTTCTTACTGTGTTAATAATCCTGTTCACATTTACTGAATGTACTCTAAAGTTGTTGCATTTCCTTCTTTTTAAGTTTAGGGGAAATATTTTTAGATTTTTGTTTTCTTATTTTTACTCTTTCACCAAATTAATATTTTTTCCTGTGCTTGTATACAAATAATCCTTGATTCTCAGAATCAGATTTTTCACAGGCTAGAATTTCAAAAAAAAAATTATTTGTATCAGTCTCTTCTCCTGACCTCTCTTCCTGCATTCACTCCTTGTTTTCCCTTCCATATTTTTTATTCTTCAGCAGTTTCTTCTTCACCCATAGCACCCTCTCCCCCAGCCTCTTGTCCTTCCTCATGTATGTTTTCTTTCCTTCACCTTCTTTTTCATTAGTTACTGTTTGCTCCTGACAGTCTATCGAAAAATTTACTTTTTTTCACACAACCCACTATCAGGCACATACCTTCTTGCTGTATGTCCTTTCTTCCCACATTGGTTACATTGTGCTAAGTCCTACTCATTAATTAAATTAGAAAAGTCCCCACAAAAGAAATGTGATTTAGGCTGGAAAGTGTATCTTAATGCTTCTCTATGACCAGCCACAAAAATAATACTTGGTAAGTACTTCACCATGTTTTCTTTTTCACATTTCAGAACAACTTCCAGCCTCCAGCCTCAGTTCCATAAGTTTCTCTCATCTCTAACATTCATAATATCATCAACAGTTTCACACAGACCCTGCATGCATTTTGGCATCATCTTCTTCCAGTTCATCAGTTCTAAACTGCAAAGTAACATTTTTTAACATTTAAGTTACTACCAGAAAGCAAATAATTATTACACATTTCAAGAAATGACAAAATCAGTCCATCAGTTTGAAATGTTGTCACAACTGTATCCAAATATGTATAAAAACACATTTCTGCTGCTTTAAAACCCAGAATATGTCTATTCCAGCTCCATTTGTTGCTCTTATTCTTACAGTTTTCTACTGTTTTTAAAAACAGTTTTACTTACAGTTTGTTGCTGCTCTCCTTTTTTGTTTGTGCCACTGCTGCATAAGTTTTTATTACAGCATTATCTGCTGCCACAAAACCAAGCACCTTCTGAGTTTGTTGCTGCTTTCTTCTTATTTTCTGTAACTGTTGCATAGGATTTAACTGCTGCATTCTCTGCTGCTGCATCACCTCATTACTTTTCCACATTACCATCCTCAGCACTTTTGAAAGTTATCTGCCATCTCACAACCCATGAAATAACAGTATTGCCACCTGGATCTTCCTGCTCCATTATTTTTAACAGAACATCATTTGCAAGCCCTCTTGATGCCGCTTCTGTTATTTGCACCACTTCAACAGACTTGTGGAGGAATAACTTTTAACATAAAAAACAAAAATGACTGTAGACCCAAGTTTATTAACACTGCTCTAGTGCTTCGGCAAAAAACCCTTCAAGGAGTAAAACAGTAAAAAGCATCACTTAAACAATTTATATACTTAGAACAATCAATCAATTAAACAATAAATCAATTACATACAACATTTCTGATTAACTATTAAAATACCAACTATAAATATAAGAAAAAGACTAATTATAAAATACATTTTCAATTACATTCAACATTTAGAACCTTAGGTAACAAAGTATCATATTTCAAGATATATACAGTTTCTTTATAGAATAATCTATCCTTTAATAAAATTTCCTTCCCAAGTTTAAAAATCACCTGCTCTAAAATAGTACCTTGCAACAAGACAGCATTACGTCCATGATATTGTTTAAAATGTACTGCAGCTGTATTTTCCATGTTTTGTTTTTTTTATCCCTTATATGGTCTTGCAGTTTATGTCTGAAAACTATTTTGTTCTCACCAATGTAAAACAAATTACATAGACATCTGAGGGCATAAATAATACCCTCACTCTTATAAGTATACATTCTATTAATAACAAAGGGGAGATTATTAATCCTATGAAAAGACTGTACTATATTCCTACAGCTACATTTACTACATGCAAACATACCTACCGTAGGAGTATGTAAAAAAAGGTGATTCATTTGTATTGCAGGAGAAACAAAACAACTATGCACTAACATATAACCCTTTTATAGGATATATATTTTTATTATTAAATAAATTACATAATTCTCTATTTTTGCCAAAAAAGACCAATAATATTTTAATAACTGAATATCTTCATTTGAAAAGACATTATAAGTAGTAACAAAATAAACCTTTTTGTCAAATTCATTCTTCACTTTATTTTCATAGATATTATTAGCTATTTCATAAGGTTTAATAAACACATTTTTATGTTCTCTTCCTTCTCTGACTTTACTAAAAGCATCAGTCATTATTTTACTATTATAACACCTCTTAACGAACATATCCATGGTTTTTGCAGCTTTGTTAAGAAAGTCAGATTCCTCAATACAAAGTCTTTGAAGACATAAAAACTCATCATAAGACAGTGAGGGAATTAAATGTGGAAGATAACAACTATATCAATGTAAGTATTGTCTACCTTCAAAACATTTTCTATGAATATTAGTATTAATTTTCCATTATTCATACTTGACAAACAAATGTCTAAGAAAGAAACTTGCTGGCCCATCTGTAGACCATCAAATTTAAAGCTAAATCTATTGTTTTATAATTCATCAACAAAAATGTGTACTTCTTTATTACTAGAGCAGTGTTAATAAACTTGGGTGATGCTTTTGACTGTTTTACTCCTTGAAGGCTTTTTGCAGAAGTGCTGGAGCAGTGTTAATAAACTTGGGTCTACAGTCTTGTCTTTTTTTATACTTATATGTTTCTATTTCCGTGGTTCATTTGTAATAACTCTTAACATTTTTTATGGTCCTAACAAGTGTAATGTTTCCTGTCTCTGAGATACGTTTATGAAAAGGCCTCAGAGAGCATGATATATCTATGGGACTAAGAAAGTTTTTAATGTTACCCAGATCGATTGTTGGAAAAGCTGTCATGGGGAAGTGTTAGACTGCCTATGGTGTCCACATCTCTGCAGTACCTCATTAAAGACTGGATATTTTTGATGCTTGAAGGATTTTGCATCCACAGACCACTGACTGGGCATATTCGGGGCATTCCACAGATATAGCAGGGCATCTAGACTTGTGGCTAGTGAGTCCAAATTGGTACGGTTGCTGATTAGGAATTTTCATTTTCAAAGTCTCGGACCACTATTTAGTTTCTCTGAAGCCAGCTAATTTTGGCTACCATTTACATTAAAATATTGAAGGTTTGTCCCTTATTTACACAGAAGTGAGGAATGCATAATTTCCAAATATCTGGATGATATGGCCAGAAGTGCAACAAATCTGAAGCCCTTTGGAAAACATTCAAAGAACAAATTGAAAGACGGGCATGACATAGAACAAAATAAAAGATACAGTCATTAGAATTGTATCAAATGAAATTGAATGCATCAGCTGGGTTTAAATACTTTGTTTTTCTAAAGTATAACCAAATGATCCACTTATGCTGTAACTAAAAAGGCATCTGAGAAGCTTTTGCTCTCTTAAGATAGCAAAGTTGGATATCATCTGCAGATATTTCTATCTTCCTAACCTTGAGTTAAACTTTTAATGAAACAATTCATTATATTGTAAAAATGCATTAGTAATTGGAGGATAGGCCTCTCCTAAATATTTTGCCTATATAAATCCAGTCCTATCTAGGGGGGGGGGTGGTTTTATTGGTCTGAATGTATCCATAAAGACTTTAAAAGTTATGGGCATTCAGAAGCCATGTAGCTGAATCACTGGATGTCCTTGAGCCATCATTTGCATATATCCCATAAGCCTCCATCACAGGAGGTTCAAGGTATCACACAGTGAAAACTCTGCTCAACTGTTTTATTTATTTATTTATTTGTAGTTTTTACTGAATGACTTGTCTGTATGACCTTTCAGTCATTTGGTTTGGCTATTAATTGAGATATTTTGCAGGCACCTTAATGTTTATGGGCAGTAGCTGGGTTTAAATACCCTGTTTTTATAAAGTGTAAGCAAGCAATCTGGTTCTACTGTGCTGCTGAGGTCAATAAAAAGGCCAAAACATGCATGTCCACACCTAGTGGGGCTTGGTGTTATTGGCCTAAATATATCCATAAAGACTTTAAAAGTCATGGGCATTCAGAAGCTATGTAGCTGAAACACTCGATGTGCTTAAGAGGATATTTGCATATATCCCATGAACATCTATCACAGGAGGTTTAAGGTGTCACACAGTGAAAACTTGCTAAAAAGGATATTTGCATATATCCCATGAATATATATCACAGGAGGTTTAAGGTATCACACAGTGAAAACTCTGCTTATCTTTTTTTTTGCAGGTTTAACTAAATGGTTTGTCTGTTTGACATTTTTACCCTTTAGTTTGGATGTAAGTTGATATATTGTGAGGCACTTTAATGTTTATCTGCATCAGCTGAGTTTAAATATCCTGTATTTCAAAAATATAGTAAAACTATCCTCTTATTCTGTACTGCCTAGGTCAACAAAAAGGCCAAAACATTCATGTCAACAGCTGGTAGGGTTTGTCTTTGTTGGTCTTAGTATCAATAGACACTAAAAAAGTCATGGGCATTCAGAATCCATGTAGCTGAAATAATTGATGTTCTTAACAGGTCATTTGCATATGTCCGACTGGCCTCCATCACAGGAGGCTTAAAGTATCACACAGTAAAAACTCTGCTTAGCTGTTTTTTTCCAACAGATATGTTTATGGTTTATTATTAAAATGTGGAATAGCACTTATGTTCATAGGTTCATACTAGGCTATCTGCCCTAGGGCATTTATAAGCCTAGCCAGAGTGTGTTTGGCTTTCCCCACCCATTTTAAATTAATTTTGCTATGCCCTTTTTCAAGGTTAGTATACTGTGCCTCTGTCTAACAGTGACACAGAAGTGATACCCAGGGTAAACCTACGATCTCCCATCCACTCATCAAGATTCCTCTTGAAGAGAGTCAATGAGAGACTCTGCTTAACCTGGACTGGGATTTTATTCCAGAGTGAAGGGAGCCTCTGGGTTATGAATCTGTCCCTCCAGCATGTCCTATTTATTTCAGTGCTGAGGTTCAAGTCTCTCGAACGTGTAGCTCAATGGGATTTGGATTTTCTGAGGTGCAGCATGTCCATTAATTCCGGGTTGGACATGGCTTTATACGTTAGGCACAGATCGCCTCTGAGCAGGCAGTATGCCACTGAGTAGAGCTGGAGTTTCTTTAACCGGGCAGCATATGGCATCTGTTTGAGCCCTTTGATCCTCTTGGTGAGGTACTTTTGGGGTCTTTCCAGTTGCTGCAGGCGTCTGGTAAGGTACATCCCAAAAGGGGCATTGTACTCAATTATGGGCTTGATGAGGGATGAGTAAAGAGGCACGATGACCTCCCCTGATCTAGATGTGAATCCCTTCATGATTAGGTGGGCTATATAAAATGTTTTTCTAACCACTTTGGCCACTTGGTTGTCAAATGAGAGATTGCTATCAACTTGGGTCCCCAGGTCCCTAATTACTTCTTCCGTACTTAATGGGTTACCACTTATGTGGTAATTTGTGGGCACTTTGTTTTTGTCAAAGGGGATGACTATACACTTTTTGGCGTTTAGCTTGAGGCCATGGCTCTGGCACCACTTGTCTGTTTCTATGAGGCCCTTTTAGAGGATGCTTGTGTCAGCTGGAGAGTCGATTATGGCACCCAGTTTGCAGTCATCTGCGAACTTGGTCAGCCACAGTCCTTCCGTGTTGGCCTGTACCTCCGAGAAATATATACCGAACAAGAGAGGTCCCAGGACTGAGCCTTGTGGGATGCCACTTGTAACTGGTTTGGAGTCTGACATGGCTCCAGCAATTCTAACCATGTGGGTTCTGTTCTTGAACCAGTTTGCAACCCATCTAGTGACATAGGGGTTTATATTTAAGCTGGTGAGCTTATCTATAATGCCCGAGTGGGGTATTGTATCGAAGGCTTTTGCGAGGTCCAGGTAGGCTGTGTGGACCACCTTCCCCTCGTCAATGGCCTTGGTGAAACTGGGATAGCGGAATGCATGTTTTCCAGTTTCCATAATGCCGATCCAGAAATGTTTGAATCCTCATTAGTGTATGGCTGTGTGGATTCACTAATATGAGATCGATAGATCAACATTCTGATAATAGATCGCACTACAATGGGGATCAGGAATTGCATCCTTTTCCTCACTGTATTGTGATCTCCGAGTTGGAATATATAATATGCAGGGGGTGTGGGTAGTGCAATGTGGAATTTTGACATTGGAACTTATGGTGTTCAAATGTCGATTTCATGATTACCATTTCCAACATTTTGGCAATTCTGTATTACCAAATTCGGATAACAAATTCGATCAAAAAGTGGAACATTGTTTTGGTTTTCTACATTTTGATAGTAAACATATATATATAATGCCACTCTTCTTCCTTCTTCGACACTAATGCCTGACTGTCACAGGACTTCTCTCACACAATTGAGCCACCTCTTTGCTGGATGCCCTCATTTCATCTTGCATTCTTCCTATCCACCCTAAATCATTTTCACCAGACTTTTTGTCTTTTGCTTTTCTTCACATGTACTTGGATCACTGTATTCTGTTCTCTTTGATCCTTTCTGCAATTGGAGCTACTTTGGCTTCTGCTCTTATGTCCAAAAAATAACATCCACAGAAGGCACTCCAGTCAAGGAAATATTAATTTAGTGCTTTTGTCCAAAGACTTCATCAGAATAAAATGAGAACATTAAAATTCAATCTCCCATTACCAGCTTTGGTGGAGTTATTCTATGAATTATGTGAGAAGGATATTTTATGCATGTTTCAAGGTCAGTCTGTGAATAAATACTACAATTTAAACTGCCAGGAGAAAAGGGCCTTGTTTGAATTGTCTAAAATTTTTGATTTGTGCTTCATGAAAGCTGACAAAGGCAGTGTCCTCATTGTAATGTATCAGTCTGATTATGTTACTGAGATTGAAAAAATGTTGAATAACGTTCAATAATATGAGAAGGTTACTTTGTATTTTGTTAAACAAAGCTATTGGTACATACATAATATATTGTTGGATTTACTAAGTAATTGTTTTATGTGAAGTATTTCATTTCTTATTTGTTAAACATCCAAGGCTTGCTATTTTGTATGGGATTCCTAAACTTCACAGTAAGACATAACCCTTTGCCTTTTAGGCCTATTCTGACTGCTAAAGACAGTGTCACTGAACTCATCTCTGTCTTTTTAGATTATTTTTAAATCCCCTTGTCCAGAAATTAAATAGTTATACAAGAGACTCATGGTATTTTTTGGATGGTTTGCACAGGTTAAATATTGACAAAGTGCATAGTAATATGTTTACCTTGGATGTGAAGTCTTTATATACTAGCATACCATTTGTAGAAGGTGTTGATTTTTTTGAGATTGTATCTTGTGAAATTAGCTCCCTTAGTAGTGATATGATAAGTAGAATTTGTGAACTTATGGAAGTTATGCTTGAAAAGAAATTCTTTATGTTTAACAGTCTTATTTACCACCAAAAATTAGGGTTGCGATAAGGGCGACAGTGGTCCCCTCCTCCAGTATTGTTATGGGGTGGTGGGAGACAGAATATTTGTATAATATACCTTTCTTTAAAACACATGTAATTAAATATTATAGATTTGTGGATTATTTATTTTTATTACTGATGCTAAATTAGATGATATTTCTGCCTTTGTTTCAAATATTAATAATACTACTGAGTTTATAGATTTTAAAATAGGCAGTTTAGGGACCGATGTACATTTTTTGAATATTGCCATACAATGGAGAAAAGTAAGAAGACTTTTTTTTGTAATATTTATAGGAAGGAATGTTTTGTTTAACAACTATTTGCACTTTTCTAGTGCACACCTACCATACATAAAGAAAAATATATGTAGGGGCAGATGATCAGGGCCTCAAGGCTGACGACTAATCAGAAGACTTTTTTGGATGCAATTTGTGAAATAATAGTATTTGTTTATGGACAGGGGTTATAGTTATAAAGTTCTTAAGGCTGCTGCAGATGAAATTGTAGAAAAAAGGAATGACAAGTCTCCATCTATATTGTCTGCTGGCATGCCTAATGAGAACATGGGTGCTAGTTACACTGTTTCTAATATTAAGACAGACAAAGGTTATACTGATAGTTTTTGTCATGCATGACTGTGGATGATTCAAGTATTAGATCTATTCTTATTCAGAAATGAAACATGTTTAAGGCTGATTGGAATATTATTAAAATAGGAGGTAAAGAACCTAGGTTTGTAGTTAAGAAGGTTAAGGGGGGATTTCAGTAAAGCCTACACTGACTTTTTTCTGTGCAAGCATAGTGGCATGGTGCTTACATGGAGTAAGCAGATGTGTGATCCAGTAAACAGAACTGAGGGGTGTGTATGTGTACACCAACACAGAAGTGTTGGTGGCATGCAAATCACCTCATAAGCAGGTGAATTGCATGTAAATGAGGGTGGTAGAGCAATCCAGGAAGCAGATAGGCAGTCCTGCAGACCGTGTGTTGGTGTCTGAAATGTACACGGAAAAATTCTGTGTGCAGGATGTTAAACAGAAAATAGGGGCTATAAAAGTGCAGTTAGAAGGACAGCAATAGCATAGCAAACAGAAATATGCAAAACTATCCACCGTGTGTCCAAAACCTAATGGAAAGTAATTTAAAATAAGTTTCTTTTTAATAATCAGATTATGTTTGTTCAGCATACCCCAGAGTGCAAACATGCTGTTATGAAAAATAAAAAAAATTAAAGTGTAGGACTCTCCATGGAGTATGTACAATGCTAGGCTGCTGTGGTTGCTAACGACGCAGGACCTGGAACTGTGTAGTTTCCAGGTTGTGTGCACAGATCTCTATGCAAATGAGCTGGGGTTACTGTGAATAACACAAATGGGTATCCATGTCTGCAGATCCCATCCATGTAGACAGAGAACTGCATTGGTGTCCACAAAAGAGGTAACTGACATCAAAATGTGGAGTGTTTGCATTCATTTAAGCTCAGTGATACATGTTTGCATGTCACAGCTCTCTGCTGAGCAGGGGGTGTGTGTCCAGTGACTAAGTTTGTTTACCTTCAGGGCACGTGTTTCAGCATGTTTTCATGTGTTTATGCGGAATGCTGCTGTGCTGAGCATGCCCATCCATGGGAGTGTGTTAACTGACTGCTGGGCACTGTCTATCTTTGCTGCGCAGGTTTGAGTGGCATGCCTCAGTGCTCAGCAAGGAAGACTGCAAAAAAAAAAAAAAATTGCTGAGAAAACCAATGATAAATTAATTACTAATGACTCCTGTTTCACTTAAACTAGGGCTATTAAAACCACTTCATGATGTACTTGGCAGGTGGAATGCATCATAGGTAACCAATCACATAGGCTGCACCTACAGCAGAGCACTATAAAGGTTGTATACACCCTACAATCTGATTCCCCCCCCCATAATCTGCACCAGTGGAGTTCAAACTTGGGATTTTTAACTAAAGGAATGCTAGGGGCTTTTGCAGGTCTGCTACATTTGTATGTGCTAGATGGTGAGGTCAGTGCTGATGCTGCTGCTGACAATAGGCCTAGACTGAGAAGAAGAAGAGTGTTCAGGCCCAGGGTAACCTTCCAGGAGCTACATGAGCTTGAGGATTGTAGAGTGCTACCGGCTGGATAGGGACATACTACAAGAACTCACTGAGCTCTGCTACCCTCAACTCAGACCCAGTGCCAAAAGAGGGGAGCCCATCCCAGTGGAAACAAAGGCATATGCAGCCCTTAAGATACTAGCTACAGGTACTTTCCAAAGACCACCTGGGACATGATGGGCATCTCACAGGTCAGCATCCACTACAACAGCTCCTAGATGCCACGCTACCACATGCCAGTGAGCACATTTATTTACCCTACACCCCTGAGGAGATGGACAGCAGTATGCAACTCTTCTACCATGTAGCACACTACTCTGAGGTACTGGGTGCCATACATTGCACTCATGTATACATCCAAGGCACCACCTGGTGAGGAGGGTAGAATCTACATCAACTGCAAGGGGTATCACTCCATCAACTGCCCGGTCGTATGCAATGTCCAGGGCATTATTATGAATTTGTGTGCTGGCAGTCCTGGCAGCTATCATGACTCCCATATCTGGCACACATCACAGCTGTACCAGATGTTTGCTAGGGGGAATATCTCATACGGCCATTTACTGGGGATGCTGTCTATGCACTGGAACCGTGGATGATGACACCCATCAGAAATGCACACACATCTACCAAAAAATGTCATAATGAGGCACACACAAACTAGGAACATCACAGAGCATGTGTTGGGCTGCTGAAGTCAAGATTCCAGTTACTCAATGTATCTGGTGGAGTCCTGCAAAAGTCTCCAGCCAGATGTGCACAGATGTTCACAGTATGTGCCATTCTACAGAATAGGATCCTGTGGAAACAGCTGCTGCAGGATCAACAAAGGGAAGGGATACACAGCCTCCCACCAGTGCCTAGGTCCCCTCAGCCACACCCACAGGGGAACTCATAGGAGGAACCCCCTGAGGTTGTTCCCTGTAGGCAGGCATAGGCATGCCCAGTATGCCCTGGCCTTGGCCAAGAGACAACACATAGCACATGCATTGACAACCTAGGGCCCTAGGGGCTGACACCTTACTCTGACTTGCATACATATAGTAAAAAGTTAGGTCACCCAGCCCACACTACCTGTACCTAACCATGTATTGGCTTCATTCTGTATGCATTAGATAGAGTCAGGCCTGGACTACAGTTCTGTCAACTGCTGCTTTCACAAGGTAAATTGCTCTCCTATACACCACTTGTATGGGGTACTAGACTATGGTAGCATATGTATGTGTGCAATGGACTAATGCAGGCTGCTAGGCTACTTGCAGAGATCTATAGTGGGCTACTGGGCTACTTGCAGAGATCTAACATCCACTTGGGACAACAGATACTCTGTCCAGTAGTATGTGCCCCATAATACTTACTAGGCCACATGGCTGGAAACTCCACTACATTATTTAAGGGAGGTGCAAAACAGTGGGGTTCACAGGACAGTCACACAACTGGCTATGCCAGCAGAGCACAGGCTGGTTGTATCTCACCCCCAGCACATCAGTGTTTCCATCCAACTGCTGTAACAGTAAGTCTGCAATGATATATCAGCAGACCACACAATTCCATGGCTGTGACATAGAACCTGGCCACATGTTGTATTTCCCACAAAACGCAGGGGTGACATTGTTTGTCTGTATCTTGTTGATAGTGTGAGGAATGAAACCTGTCTGTCTGGTGTGGCTCACTGGGCTAGGGACATTAGCATGGGTGATAGTGTTGATGGTTCAAATCTAGCAGCATCTACATCTTTTGCATGTGAGGGACTTGTATTGTGATATTCCCACAGATTGTCATAACCTCTCAATTTGTTACTACAAGAAAGTTGGACAAAGCCAGAGTGAATGGGGGGGAGCAAAGGGCCAAACTTACAGATAGACATTATACATGTTTTGAGTAACCTAGAAGGTGGGTAGTATAACAACAGGTTGCAGCAGGTCAGATTAGCTGCAGGATGTAAAGGCCATCACTTAAGTTGTCAGTAGTTACAACAATTCAGTGACTGCATTTTACAGTATATTACCAGAAAACCACAAATGTATGAGTAACAGAGCAGACATACGGGGCAAAATGTTGGACATTCTGCAAAAACATGTACAGGGAGAGGTATGCAGACTGTCACCCTGTGTGTGGTGTTACATCATGTACCCCAGTTACATCATACCTCTCAATCGTTTTGATCAAGAAATCTGGCCAAAGCCATGAATAAAATTGGGACAAAGGCCCACAAATAGGGACAAGTTTTAAATATTGCTCTTACAAAAATAGAAAGTAGATAGAATATCACGTCTTGCATTAGCATGAATCTCCTGATGTGTATGGAGTCTGAAACTCAAATGTTTGTCATTATTTCTTAACTTCAGTCTTCAATGATTTGCCACTAATTTGCCAGAAAAACACAATGTTATGTAAAACGGACCAAAAATATTAGGCAAGAATCTGGACATTCTCTGGAAATCTGTACAGTTGAGAGGTATGAGTCACATATTAAGTTTAGCAAATAGCTGGGAATGCCTTGGACAATATCAGGAAAGTGCTGTACTGTGGAAACAGGTGTAGCAGCCAATGGTCTGCAGCACACAAAATCTTAGACTGGAGTACAGGTAGCTCTGGCCTGGAGTCAACTTGTAAGTACTGACAGTCACACTGGGCATGCTCCTACAAATGTGAGCCCAAGTCTGTTGCCTCATCTGCCCAAAGACCTGCTATGTGGAAATATGTCTGTACATACAGACAGCTACATATACATATCTGTATCTCCGTATCCCCCTCACTCATGAGTAGTGCATCCATCAGTATGTGGCACATATATATGATAACAAGCTATATATATATATATATATATATATATATATATATATATATATATATATATATATATATATATATATATATATATAGAGCTATATAAAGTAGAATGATACATAGACTCTCCACATATATCTACATAACACATTTACATAATGTACACACAAAGCAACAGTTAAGGTGAAATCCCTGTTATACACATTTATATATATATATATATATATATATATATATATATATATATATATATGTGTGTGTGTGTGTGTGTGTATGCACAAATGTCCCCACATGCCCTTGGAATGCTGGGGTTATCTTAATTTTACATATCACAACAGTTGTCTGATGGATCCAGACCAAGGCCGCAACAGTACATAATCCACTCACCCACAGAGCCTTGTGACTGCAGAATGTCACCCTGTAGATGGACACAGGTAAGCAGGTGGTGTAATGTACATTGGTTGCAATGCATGCCTTGGGCAGGCCATGATGTCCATTGGTACATGTTTGCTTATCAAATTGCAACCAGCCACATATGGCAATAGTGGTAATTGTACACCCATAGCAGGGATATTAACAGGTATCCAACTCCTAGGACACTAGATACAATAACAGTATCAAGCAGTATCACTCTGCAGGCCACACGTTGTCTAACACAAGAGCACTTTGTGTACTCCACAAGTACTGTGCCTGCATCCACATATACAACTGACATTACCTGTGGCATGTACAATAAGTACTGTGAGCTATAATGTGTAATAGTAGCTAGGTAAGGGTTCTGTTCTCACATCGGCCAACTCTGTGTGTACATATATCCCCATGCAGCATGACAGATATGCCCATCTGGCCTATGTCTGTGCAATGGTTATTCATTTCATGGCCCTTTGACTAGCTTCTGGCCTTAAAACTGGCCTGCTTTACAAGTCATGCTGATGTAATCCATTTTAAGAGAGCTGGCTGACAGTGTAATACTAGATAAACACCATGGCATATATGATAAATACTACAAGCTATAGTGTGTATTACTAGATAGGTAGGGGTTGTAATCTCACATCATCCAACTTGTGTGTGTGTGTGTAAATATATTCCCTTGCAGCACTACAGACATGCCTATCTCTGTGCAATGGTTATGCATTTTATGGCCCTGTGACTAGCTGCTGGCCTCAACATTGACCTCCGTTACAAGGCCTGCTGATGTTATCCACCTTACAAGTATTGGCTGACAGTGTCACACCAAATAGACACCATGGGGCATGGGATAAGTACTGCAAGCTATAGAGTGTACTATTAGATAGGTAGGGGTTCTAATCTTACATCATCCAACTTTTGTGTGTGTGTGTGTGTGTGTGTGTGTGTGTGTGTGTGTGTGTGTGTGTAAATATATCCCCTTGCAGCACTATAGACATGCCTATCTGGCCTATGTCTGTACAATGGTTATGCATTTTATGGCTCTGTGACTAGCTGATGGCCTCAGCATTGGCCTCATTTACAAAGATTGCTGATGTCATCCATCTTAAGAGCTCTGGCTGAGTGTAATATCAGATAAACTCCATGGTGCATGCAATAAGTACCACAAGCTGTAGTGTGTACTGCTGGATAGGTAGGGGTTCTAATCTTACATCATCCAACGTGGGTATGTGTGTGTGTGTGTGTGTGTGTGTGTGTGTGTGTGTGTGTGTGTGTGTGTGTGTGTGTGTGTGTGTGTGTGTGTGTGTGTGGATGTGTGTGTAAATATATCCCCTTGCAGCACTACAGACATGCCTATCTCTCTGTAATTGATATGTATTTTATGGTCCTGTGACTAGCTGCTGGCATCAACATTGGCCTCCTTTACAAGGCCTGCTGATGTCATCCACCTTAAGAGTGCTGGCTGTGTGTGTGTGTGTGTGTGTGTGTGTGTGTGTGTGTGTGTGTGTGTGTGTGTGTGTCTGTGTGTAGCACTACACACATGCCCATATGGGCTATCTCTGTTCAGTGGTTATGCATCTTACAGTCCTGTGAGTAGCTGCAGGCCCTAAATTCCCTCATCTACATAAGCATAACTGCTGTTCACCAGCATCTAGATTTGTACATTTGGAAAACCCATGTGACATGTATCAAGGGTAGCAGACCTTGTCACAAAGTATGAAAGCATGATTACACTGACTGTCCCCATTGTTCCAGACACACTGTTCTACACCTATGCACTTAGGGAGCCATGCACATATACTGCCATACCTTGCAGACATCATATTTCAACTGTGCTGCTGTATTATCACCATGTGTCCATAGTTTAACTGCTCAGACTCCTGAAACAGAAACATGCACAGGTCCATGACAAACCTGTATTCTGTAACACTACCACCAGTCTAACATCATGCAACAAAGATACACAAAGTTTGATGTGTAGTAATGACACATGCCAGCATACAGTACCTGTTGTGGCCCACAATAACTACAATGGCATAACAGTACTGCACTGCACAAGTACATGTAAAGTAATATAGTCACCCTGTGCATCAGATACATATTTGCATGTCCGTGCATTGATGGCATGGATGGCAGGGATGTGGCACAGGTATCATCACATGCACAGGGTGTGGTGTGGGGGTGCCAGAAGCCTAGGCTGTGCCAAACAGTTAACAGTATGTGTGTGAGTCAGGAAGAGGTGCTCTTTTGATGGGCCATGGAGAGGTGCTGTGTGCATCTGTTGGTGACCTGCATGTGACAGTGGTGTTTGAGTGTGTGTGTGTGTACACAGTCAAGTCTAGTGCTAGACCTACACATGTGTATGTTGGACAGCTGTGGACTGTATATGGTAGAGTGGACAGCTCACTGTCGCTGGCCACGAACATGGGAACTGGCTCCACCAGCAGTAGCACTGGCACCACCATTCCCGAGGTCAAATATGGTGCTAGTACAGCAGTATCTGATGGTTACTGCTGTCTGCTGGGGCCGTATCCCCCACAGGACTGCCCAGGACCATGTGCCCATGGCCTGCTATGTTGTTTTGTGGACAGCACACTTTCTTCTGTAGGGCTGAAGATACTGCCACTACTGGAGGGTGCACGGCTACATGGATGCTCAGCAGATGGTGTTGCTGACCTATGTCCACGTGTCTGATGCCCAACTCTAACCAGATGTTCCAGCACAGACAATATGCAGTCAAAGACAGACACTCTCTCAGCCCATCATCTGTTCACCTCATCAGTGAACCATTCCAGGGTATCATAATGTGGTGGAGGTAGTCACAGATGTCAAACTGTGCTGCATCCATACCCCTAAGCATCCATCTGGTGTTGTGTTCAGAATGTATCTGTGCCTCCATGACTGCCTGAAACATGCAGCGAGTGACCCGTGATGTGACACCTGTGACAGGTGATGGATGATCAGCAGTCCTCCTTTGAGCACCCCTGTCAATCTGCCTGTGTGGGACCTTGCCAGGTCTCTGGCTATGGCCAGTGTCTACACTCAGTGATGCCATAGTTGTCACACGGTCCTGTGCAATGTCGGCACTCTCTGACTAGCCATTATCTGTGGCCTCTGGGGACTGGGCTTGTGTGGGAATATTGACTGTGTGTGGAGACAATGGTGGTAAAAGAGGGATGTCAACTTTTGGGACAGATTCAGCCCCACAACAACCCCACCTGTGCCTCACTATGATCACCATCATCATTAGAGTCTGATGACACACTGACATCAGGCTGTGAGGGGGACAAACTCCATCTCCCACATTCACCTATGAAAAGCAAGACAAAAGCAGTACATTACCACCTGCACTATTATGTATGGTAATCCGCACAGACTCATACAGATGAGGTACCACAACTGCATTACATGTGCCACATCTTCTCATCTCTGATCCTATGCAGAACAGACATACTCACAACAATATACACAGACAAGTCAGGCCCTTTATAACATGCACTTCAGTGGCGTTAATGTTGCCAGTACAATACACCTGTGAGGTATGCAATATGACAGTGTATATGGTAGAGCTACACATAAAACCCAGTAAACCTATCTTGATAATGATATGCCACTACTAGTGTCACTGCCTTGAGTATGTACCATCTCCCTACTGTGTTTGAACAGGCATCTTGGAGTAATTGCCTCATGTATAGCAGGCTGTGTAGTTGCTCATAACTATAACTGTAAATGTGTTAATGTTTATACAAATACACACCTGTGATTACCCAGCCTATACACTGTAGTTAAATGTTCCAGAATGGAACATACAAATATTCTACTCTGGCTAAGCACAACATTTGTACATAGGGCAGAATGTCAGCCCTTAACTTTCTTAGGGTATATATAATCCATAAAACAACAGTATCACAATTACCAGGTACAGGACTATGGACTTCAACCACACCTGATGGACCTATGAAAAGGTGAGGGAGAGGTATTGTCAGCACCACTAAATGTTGCAGCACTACAAGATAATATGTGCATATATCCACATGTACATTAGCTACTGTGATAATGGCTATATTGCTGACATTCTGAGTATGTGTGCACAACTTTGCATAAATCCCAATCCCTTCAGTTCAGATAGATCTGACACCCATGTACTGGTATGTAGAGCCTGTCACAACGATTGATACAGTATTTCACTGGTGAACACAGTAAACTTATCTGGATGCTCCTCTTCTGTGGATGCTGTGGCACTCACCTCCAGGATGTATGGTGGGGTTCCTATCCCGTTGTCGAAAATTGTAAATGGCGAACGCATATTGAATGAACCCAATTAGTCGAAACATCGAAATGTCACGCGCAGAACATGGAAATTGCTGTAGGGAATATTTTCCCTTTACTTCAATGCAGTGTGATCTTGGAGTAAGAATATTTAAGTAGTGGGGGTGTGAGGGTGCAGCCCCCCACATGTGTGGTGCAGGGTGGCTTGCCCCCCTTCCTACAGCATTTAGGTAAGTATAGTTTTTTATTTTTATTTTTGTATTATATTTTTGAAATTTCAAACATCGCTCATATGGTGTCGACCATATGGTGTTCGATGTTTGAAACTTTTGAAAATATAATATAGACCCTGTATGGTGTGATGGATGCCTGGGAGCTGTTGATTGATCCTAGGTTTGGCTGGAATTCCTCTGTGGCTGAGAGTGGTCATTCCATTGCAGGCCCTCCACCGGTGGCAGCACGATTCCTGCAACAGCACCTGCCCTTTGGCATGCACATTCACCATATCTGTTGCCCGGTGAGAACCTACTCATAGGTCCTGTCCTGCTGGCCAATCTGATTAACAGCCCGCACAAGATCTGCCTACAATGCTCCCCACTGTTCACGATTGTGCCGACCCCTGGAAAGCAAGATGTGATGTTGGTGTCTGAGGTCATCCATTATGATGTCATTCACTGCAGTTGAGAATGGTGTATTCCTCCTGCAGTTCATGGTTCCTGAAAGACAACAAGAGGGGCACACATTATAGGATCAGATATGTGGAGTCCACTATGTACAGATCCTGCACTCCCATAATGGCCTGCACTATCCACTGCTCCCTCAAATGTCATACCCCACAGTCTGGAAACACACTACATGTATGAATATTACCAAGATAGTAGCAATACTGTGTTATGTCCCTGTGTGCCATGACAGATTCTGCTATATGTTCCTACACCCATCACTGCAGTCTACTGTGGTGTGTCCCCTATGGCAAATTCCCACTAATATGTCATATGGCCACTGTCAGACAAATAGCAGTATGCTATTACAAAAATGATATGGGGACAGTCCAGCAACATCAGTGTGCCACAATGACAGAAAGCAATGCAAACATGCTGTAGTATATGTTCCCTGTAGGCATCACACCTCTCAACTATACAGATGTTTGCAGAATGTCAACATGTTTACCTCCTAGATGTGGTCCTTTTCTCACAATCTTGTGTATGTCTGGCAAGTGGTTGGCTAATCATTGATGATTGATGTCAAAAATAAATATAGAATCTGACTTTCACACATCATATCCCTCAGAAAACAGTTATTCTACAGTAATATCTGTTAGTCTAGTCACATTCTTACTTTGTACAGGCAATATTTATATCCTGTCACTGAGCTTGGGCCTTTGGCCCCCCCATTAATTATGGAGTTGTCTTGATTTCTTGCCATAGGAAGTTGACAAGTATGTTAGGCATAGCTTTCAACCAAATAGGGACAAATATCAATGAAACAGGGACTTAGCCAGAGAACATCAGGGACATTTAGGGACACTTGTACAATGTTAGAACTATTTATATGACACATCGACAAAATTTGAGGAGGTTTATTACAGTACATTGTTTGATGTTACAGGAGTGTACACCCTTAATTATTGTCACTATGCAATCCACTAGCTTTCCTACAACAGCCAACCCTTGTAGGAGGGATTGACAGGGATAGAGATGTGATTGAAAGCAGGGGCAGTTGAGATGCATGCCTATAGGTGTAGGACAGCAATGACATGGCAATGCCATAGATCTAAGACAAACCTAGTGCTATAACCCCTATTCCCCACACCTTCATCCTCCCATCTGCATCCCATTATATGTCGAACTCTATTACATACTGGGTGGAGTGCAGTATTTCTTTTTTGAATCTTTCCTCTAGAAATGCTTTGGACGTATGCTGTCTGTGTCACTGAAATCTCATACAGACCTGTTCCCCATAACCAGTTGCATCTCTTTTGAAGGTAATTCTCATTAGCAGGTAATTGCCTCTGCACCAATCTGTGTCTCAGAATTGCTAACTGCAGTCAAAACAGCTGAATTGCACTATCATTAGCCAATGACATGCCACCACAATGTAATATATAAGGCCTTCATGTAGGCCTTGGCCCCTTTCTTTGTTTTTGAGATAGACATTACTCAGGTGTGGAGACTACAGCATTGCAGAGGGTAGGTACACATACTGTCCACTTTAGAGATTTATGAAGTACTGAATGTCCACAGTTTTGCCTCATATGTTTGGTCAGTTACCCATGTCATTGTAGTCATCTGGCAGTTCACTGGCAAACATTGTGGGTTGAGGTCAGTAACAGAAAAGGGGCATGTGAGTGTCACACTTTATAACCATCAGAATATGCATGCTAATGCATTAGCTGCTATTCTATCAACTTGCTATCTTTGTAGGAGCAAACTGTTAAACAGGTCCCTATCTCTGGGCCTTTGACCCCCCCCCATTATGGATGGTTGTGTCCAGATCCCTCCTTGTTCTACAGGGTTGGGAGGTATGGTAGTTTTGTAGCAGCTACCTTAACATACAGCTGTGTATGCAGCTGCAGCGTAGAATACACAGGGGGGAGTGTGAACACTTTGGAGGAGAGCAAGCTGTATGTGTAGCTCTGGCAGCTGTGTCAGCCCTGTAATTACAGCAGAGCTAAGGTAAGGGTACCCTTTACAGTCCAATCAAGGTATGTGCGTAAGGAAAATCTGTTATACAACAGTGCCAATAACAGAATAGTAGGTGACATATAGTTAAGCTATATGGATATGTGCAGTGTGTATCTACCTGCAGGCCTTTGATTTGCAAAAATGGGTAACAGACAATTAAGTAGCAGTAACCTGTGGGGATTAAAACTGCATCACTCAGTCATTACTTGCTGTCTTCACAGCAATGCAATTGAAGTGCAACACAACACTGGATTTGAGCCCAGGATTGTGTGTGGCAAAATGTACTGCATGCCAGGCATTTAACAGACTGAAACACTGAGACACTGCTAAACCATGTGTATTTCCAAGATATATGTGCACATATACAGGATGTAAAAAAGATTTCTACATTTGTGAGCATGTAAGTGGCTTTCTATGGCTGTATTTCTGCATGAGGGTCCCAGTTGTGCATGTACTTTGCCATTGCTGCCTTAGTAGGTGTCATTCCACAAGCTGCTGCTAAAAGGGCACATATACCTGCTATCACAGGCCTCACTTACATCCATTAGTATATGTCTTTCTTATTATTAGTATTGCATCAAAGTCCAGGGTACATTCCTGGTTTTCACATTAGTGTTTTATTTCAGTTACATGCATACCGACTGTAATTAGCAATCAATATGTTATGCTGGAAACATCTGTTGAACTTGAGGCCTGTGTAGCATGGTGGGTTAATGCAGTATGCTGTAGTTGTGAGGGACTTGTGTTCGACACTTGGCAGAAGTGTTTATTTTCTACACGTGAGTAACAATGTGATAGACACATACAGTTATTAAAGCTCTTTAAATCTCATTAAAGCTCATTTAAGCTGAGCTAAGTGAAGCGGCACGGCGAGCTCCTCTGCACAAACCTGAGCTAAAAACATATAAGGAAAAGAAAAAGGGGGTGATAGGAAAATGGTGAAATGGGGGAAAGCAGGGGGAAAAACAATGTAAAAGGCAGATAGGGATGTGCAGAATGGGTGCAGGAAAGAACCATACTTATCTATTTCTTGTACAACAGTTATGCATTTTGACAGGTTTTGTGGATGAATGTGGATTCTCAAATCCCAGATAGAGGGGTGAGGACAATATAAGTTTGTTGTCAAGCCAATTGGACCTAATTAGCTGTCTCCAGTGGACATGTGTGCGAAATGGAGTGCTATGTATGGGGCAATTTTATTTGTGGGATACGTGGCCATTTTTTATTTAAGGAGAGAGTGGAATGTTGGGGAACTGATATAATACATGTGGGGAGGTAGGCTGGGTAGGAGAGGATGCAATAGCAGACAGACAAGACAGACAAGACAGCCAAAAGGGATGGTCTGTGACACATGAGAGGGGTAAACACCTTGGAAGGGGAGGGTGTCATGGAATCAGAGTCGCATGTGCCTCCAGATGGCAGCAGCATGACTGACATCCCAACCCATGGGCAATTGACACTGCTCCTTCACTGCCCGGAAGGTGGCTGTACTGGAGGCTGGGAGCCAGGGCTAGCCTGCCACACCAGGTTGTCCAGTGTGCCCTCAATCTGGCACAGGCAAAATTCATAGGTCCATTGAATGATCCTGTGCACCATGACTGGCAGTTGCTCTTGGGTGAGTTCAACCCTTCTTCCACCACTGCCAGGGGGAGGTCGGGCTCCATCCCCTGAGTTGGTTCTACCCAACACCATAGGCAGTGCAGAGACAGTGGAGGGGACACCACTGGCCTGGGTCCCAGATGTGCTAAAACCAGGTGCCACAGCCAGTTGAGGCAAGGTAGGCAGATCACTGGGAACTGGTCTACCTTGATGTGCTATGGTGATGGAGGTAAAGAAATAAGTATAGATTACTTATGAACAAAACATCATTAGTAATAACAGTGTGCCACAACAGTGGAAATAACCCAATTACATATCAATGTATATTATGTGAAAAACAACAATAAATGACACAACAGTCATAACAGCATAAGACCAACAAAATATGTAATTCAACAAAATATGTTAATATGCAACCATTATAATACATAATAATAATAATAATAATAATAATAATACACATGCCCCAAAATACAGTTAATTTAACAATATATGTTAATAGTAAACCATAACCAATGGATAATAATAATAAATAAATGAAGATAAGGGGTGGGAGGAGAAAGAAAAACAGTTCATTAGTGCCTATATAGGCTATTTATTTGACAACAGTACTACTATCTACTGTATGGGTCTGTCCTTTCTTTATGTGTACAAGTCTGCTATAGCTGCTGTAGCATGTACATACCTCTCAAGCTATTCACATGGGGCAGTATGGGCCAAGTAGTAACAACTATGGGTATACAACTAGACAGAACACTTGCACACAATTATTTACTCATAATATGGGCTACCTCATCCATTTTACCTGTAGTTCCTGTAGAGAATGAATCTGTAAACATTATGTGACTGCTACTGTAATATTTACTGCTACATAGCAGTAGCGTTGAACCCTGGTCTGTGTGTGACAAAATGTGTGACAAAATGTACTACAAACGGAGCAGTTAAACTGAGCTACTGAGTCACTGCTGATTACTGATTGACTGATATTTGCTTTGAGCTCACCTGGAACCAATATATGACATAGTAGTAGTACTACAATTTTATAGTAGACTGCAGTGACAGTAGAACACACATTCATGAAATACAAGCATGACAGAGATAGTAGGTAACCTTTACATTAGTATATAGAATGGAGGTGTACACAATATATTGTTATTGGTTTGAAATATCTGTGAAGTCAATGAACAATATCAGATAATGGACTGGGCTACCTCACCCATATACCTTGCTTACCTGATGTTTGTGGATGACAGAGCATTATGTGAACAATATTAACCTAGAAGCAGCCTTGAACAGTACTGTATGTGTTAAACAATACATTTAGCAGCCATTATATTTGTATTCTGCCACTGTTACGGTGTGATACTTGACTGCAGCACCTTACCTTACAGCCTGAATGCATACAGTTATACTACAATGGTTAAAACAAGACAATCCTGCTGTACACAATTTACCTTGGTGTTGTTGGTATTGGTTCATGTGTTATTGCAGAACAGTTGGCATTATTCATTTCTTGAAAAACAGCTCTAATTCCATACTTATTGCACTACAGACTTTATTGTATATACTTGAATGCAGTATCTGATATTGTTTTGAGTTTTTATTGGACAACAGTTGTCATTATTCAGGTCTTGCAATACAGCTCTGAATCTGCAGTTATTGCACTATAAACTTTATTGTATATACTTTAATGCAGTTAATTGTATTGTTTCATGTTTTTATTGCACTACAGCTGGCATTATTCTTTTATTACACTACAGCTCTAAGTCCACATTTATTACAATACAAAATTTACTGTATATACTTTATTGCAGTTAATGCTTTACTCTTTCTTGCTTATTTCACTACAGTTAGCATAATGCATTCATACTCACCACACTCATTGTGCAGCCTGGCCAAGCGCCTAGCATACACCTTGATGTTGCGAGCCCTCTCCTCTGCAGCTGTTGGGAGAGAAGCACACCATTATGCATAGCAGTTTAGCAGAAATTCAGGTTACATATTGATGAGACAGAGGTAAAAGTGCTTAAATACTTGCGAGGCATTCCCTGCTTCAGTTTCTTGGACCCAGGTGTCCAAGAGATCCCCCTTTCAATTTTCATGTCAGTCATGGTGGTGACAACACTGCTCTCCTGTGTGGGGGAAAACCTGTAGCACTGGTGAGTTCCCTTTCCAGCCAGTCCCAGACCTCCACCTTGCACTGAGCTCTGGAAACCTCCCTGCAGTAGCTGGTCTTCATGATTTTTTGCTAAGAGTCCAAACACGACCCTGGACTCCAGAATGGCCCAACACTGCACCCAAAAGTGAAAACCCTCACAAATGCCTGCCATAGTATCCTTCAGAGACAGAACTCCAATGGATTCTGCAGTATTCCTACCTATTGGGATTAATATAGGCTGTTTTCCCACCCTTACACACCATTGGGGAACATTTAAAAATGCAGCACATTGCTTAGCAGCACTCAAATCAGTGCAGCTAAGCTGAGCAGTGCAAAAACATGAAGATCTGTTTGCTTAGCGATGCTTAGCAGTGCACAAACCAGCCAAGCAGTGCATAAACATTTTCAGCCATTATTGTATTTATGCAGTACTTAGCAGTTCTTAGCAACTCTTAACAGGTCTTAGCAGAGGTTAACAGAGTGCAGTGGGCCAGAATTTAAAAATAATTGAAATAATTTGTATTTCAAAAATAAATGCTTATTTTTCCTTCCATGTTTCCATACCCTGCACCTACTGCTCAAGAGACTGTACCTCTATCCATTTAACTAAGAGGATATGTGGAATTCTGCTATACCTTTTGAGCTACCTATAAGCACCACTGAGTGCTGCACTGCACAAACCCACTCAGCTATGCTTAAACATGGCATTTAAATAAATAATTAAATGCATCTGGTTTCTATGTTTAGATGTCTGGCAATTGTCTTGGTGCCTCTTAGCATTGCTACACTCCATGCTGTACAGTGCAAACATGCTTATTTAAAAAAGAAAAAGAAAAAAACACTTAAAACAATAAACATTGACTTAATACAACTTGACGGTACGGAGAGTGTCTTATTAATCTGTGGACACAGCTGGCACTACACTTCCTACGCTGATTCAATAACTATGTTCCACGGCTCTCCCTGGGCAACTTGCTATGATTAATATGCATGGCGTGCTGCCAAGGGGGGATTGTATACATGGCCACAGTAACATTGTGTGTATGCTCTACACTGTGCCTACATAGATTTTATTAAATCCTGGGGTAAGTCTATAAAACAACATTTAGCAACAGACAACACTCTAGCCTTGACTGCTAAGACTGACAAAATTCCAGGAATGTATAAATTTGTCTTTTGTAATATGTGCTCTTTTATTTTGCAGGATTCCTCAGTATTTTTGTCTCATATTAGTAATCATATTATAAGTAACAGTTATTTTAATTGTGATTCCTATGGAATTATTTACATTGCAATCTGGTCTAGCTGCCAGTCTTTTTATTTAGGTATGTCTACAAGAAAATTAAAAGTGAGAATAAGGGAACATCTGTATAGTATTTAACACTGTGACATCAACAATGCTCTTTAAAAATATTTTACTGTATGTGTAGATTTTTAACAGTTTCATTTTTGTGTGTTAGACTCAGTCCCTAGGGAAGTAAGGGGTGGATTTTATAAAAAATTGATTTTGAGGAGAGGAACATTTTGGCAGCTTAGGCTACAAGCAGATAAGCATCCTGGGATCAGTGATAGCTTTTATTTTAAGTGCTTTTTATAAGTATATATGTTATATTGTATAATGTTGCTTTAAAAGTTGTTTTGCTGAAGTTTTTAGATTTTAACTGTTTGATTGTCAATTAATTGTTTAATTGGGTAGTGTAGAACGGTATATATGGTTGATTGACATTTTGTCATTTTGTTTCTGATGAAGTCTTTGGACGAAAGCATTAAATAAATATTTCCTTGACTTGAGTGCCTTCTGTGGATGTTATTTTGTGGATTTTTGTTTTATACCTCCTTTGGGTTTGGTGTTTCTGCTCTTCTGTCCTAATTTATTCATCTGGCTCATGGTGCATATCCTGCCACCCATCTCAGGCACTTCATTTCCATTAACTCTAGCTTCCTCACTTAACATGCCTTTACTGGTCATTTTTCTGTACCATACAGTAGTACTGGTCACACTGCTGTTTTGTACACCTTACTTTTCAGATCCTTTGACATTTTTCTGTCATAAAACATAAAGAAGATGTGCAGAGGAATTCCACTGCATCCAGAAAAACAGAGACTGAACTTTAATTGAAATAATGAACTTTAATGTGTTGTTACATAATAATACAAATTTTTAAGTGCTTTTGCCTTCTGCTACAGGGAATTTAATACAAGATCATAGGTAATTACCTCTTCACCATCTTCTTTAACTTGCCGGTTTGTGATAAATACAGCATCTCTTTTACTGCACTTAGCACAACTCTCATAATTCAGGAGAAAGGAGCCAGTGTCCAGGCAAGTGTTACCCTTTATTGTGATAGTCTTTCAAACACAGTCAATGCACATTACCTGACCCTCATACAGACAAAGACAATATCTAATGAAGTCCTTGTAGCAAAAGGGATGAAAGCTCTTAATAATTTGTATTATCATACAAAAGCACATTAAAGTGGACTAGCTCAACTAAACTCCTAATGCTGTTTTCTGGATACAGTGGGATTCCTCTGCACATATTTTCATTTTTTTTCTTTTATTGTTGATGTGTAGCTGCCATTTTGTTTCTTGATTTTTCTGCCATATACAACACCTGATACTCTGCCAGTTGGTTGCAGCCATTTTATTTCTAGCTTTGACCTCCTCATTCAGACTTCACTTCTTCTCAACCACCCCTCCCAGATATTTGAAGTTGTTTACCTCTTCTACTATTATCCCCTTCTGGCTAAATTTTCCACCCCTTTTGAACTCTGCCATTTGCTGTCATTACAACTGTCTTAGCTGTACTCAGTTTTATTCCACGTGTGTTCAGTTTTGCATTACCTTCACTTATCCTTTGTTAAAGCTCTTGCTTATAGTCAGCCTAAAATGCCACATTGGCTGCACACAACAACTTTGTTGATCTGTCCGACATAAGCTGTTTTCAAATGTAGTCCATCACCAGTATGAGCAGCAGTAGGCTCAGAACTGAACCGTGGTGCACACCCACTCCCATGGGAACCCAGCTGTGAGACTGAACATTGTTCGTACTTGAGCCATTGAGTCCTTATACATAGCTTGAACTAATTCTACCAATGTTTCTGGGAATTCAAAGTACCACAGACATGCCCAGATCACCTTTCTGGGGACATTGGCATGGACTTTATCCAAGTCTAGGAATGACCAGTTGGACTCTTTACTCATCTATTACTTCTTATCAACTATCTGGCTCACTACAAACATTGGGTCAGTTGTGCTGCATCCTGATATGAATATGAACTGCTCATCTCCCATCTTACTTTCTACTACTCTGCATATTCATTTATCAATCACCCTTTCCAGAACTTTCATGCAATGTGACAGGAGTTTGATGCCTCTGTACTACCCACAGTTGTGGATGTCCCCTTTGTTCTTATGCACTGGCACTAGTATGCTTACTCTCCAGTCATTTGGGACATGCCTTTCTCTCCACACTGTTATGAGTACCCTTAGGAGCCATGTCTCCCCTATCTGTCCCAGCACCTTTATCATATCTGCTGTGACTTCATCTGAGCCTGATGCTTTCCCTGACTTTATTTTCTTTAGTGTTGTTACTTCTTCTACGGTGAGCTTCTTCTGTTCTCCCATTGTAAGGCTGTGTTTGGGGCAGTACAGCTTCTGTGGAGTTTTCTTCATTCAGAAGTTCCTGGAAGTACTCCTTCCATCTGTCTTTGATGTCACGTGGACTGGTGAGAAGGTTGTTGCTGGCATCCCTTATGAAGAGTGTCTGACTATCTTCTTTATTTTTCCTACCTTTGCCTTGCAACCTGATGTAGTTTCTTTGTGCCATCTACTGACTTACTTTACAGAAGTTAATAGATTGCCTCTGATGCATTGTTCCCTGCTATTGCAACTCCTTTCTTAGCTTCTTCATTAACCAACCAGTATTCCTTCCTAGCCTGGTCCATTTTTTCTATCTCCCAATTTTTCTTGAATTCCTTCTTTGTTTTATAGACCTCATAGACTTCTGCATTCCACCACCAGCGTTTCTTATATATCTTATTTCCATACCTGGCTCAACAACATATTTGTTCAATAGTCCTCACATATGCTGTTTTCAGGTGCTGCCATTCTTCTTTAACTCCACCTATTTCTTCTTTTTGAGGTGATAGAGCCCTGAAATGGCTGATAACCAGTACAAAGCATGCCTTAGTGGACCCACTCTTACAGCTCTTCAACCTGAGATTATCCACTGATTTTGTCCCTGAAGCTTGGTGCATAGTTGTCTGATGCCACTTCACAAAGATGAACCAAACCCACCACTAACCCAGGAAACTACAGACCAATTAACCTGAGTAATCTCATCTGGAATGTATCATAACTGACCTAAATAACTATGATATCAAAGACTGCATACAACAACAGCAGTTTGGCTTTGTAAAGTATAGATCCTGTCTATTGAATCTGGTTAACTTCTTTGAGAAGTAACATAAGCCGTAGATAGTTGCCACTCCAATTTCTATGATAACAAAGAAGCTGAATAAGTTGTTACTTGATCCCTACAAAGTTAGTGAATAGGAAATTGGTTCAGGGATACAACCTATGCAGTGACGGTGGCAGGTGCATCCTCAGTAAGCATGAAGGGGACCAGTCATGTTCCTCAGGGCTCCTCGCTGGGACCCCAACTATTTGGTATCTACTTCACAGTAGATTACAAATGAGGATCTATAGACAACCAAGTCTGCAGACAGCTGAAACCATGATGGCATCCTCAAGTCTCCCTCTGATATGCAGAATCTTCAGCTGGATGTCACACCTATCAACAATCTGTGCTCAGAAAACAGGTTATAACAACATTTTAAAAAGTATAATATCATATTTGTTAAACAATCCTTTCACCATCTTATAGTATACACAACATCCCACTTTGAAATGAAAGTGTGGTGAGAGGCCTTGGAACTTGGGTGGATAATTACCTTTCTGTTGACTATCGTGTTGCAACAGTGGTTTACCTGGCATAGCTGATGGCAAAAAGTATTTTGTCTAGAGCAAATAAAGTTCTTACCTCTGTATTCTGCATTGATCAGATTCTTTAATCAAATACAGTGCCCACTGTTGGATGTATGTTACTATGCACATCAAGGGATTGGAAAAACTCCAGAGGTTCTCAACTAAAAATATCACAGGACTAAAAGGTAAGCACCACCAGGAGAGGGTGGTAGCACTGTCACTTTATTCAGTGTCCTGCAGAGTTATTAAGGGTGATCTGTGCCTTGACTTTTGAGCCATTGGGGATCAAGTTGTCCAAGACTGCTTATATCTCCACAAATCAAGCAGATCCACTAGCACTAGAATCCACAATCTCAACCTGCTTCGGCAGAAAAGCAAAACATGGTAGACAGACAGATTTTTCATGCAAAGCTTACCCTTTCTCTGTAATAAACTTCCAGTCTAAATTAAGGAATACAACACAGTTTCTCCCTTCACAAGGGAGTTTGACAGCTGAATGGGCATTCACAAATTCAGTATATTGCCTTCCGAATGTATTTTATGTATATAAATATATAGAATAAATATAGTCTGAAGACAGTGTAATGTGTATCAAACCATCCATTTTTGTAGGATACCGATGTGCCATATGTTCTACTTGCACTAACTTTTCTTACTGTACTAGTCTTAATAATTTGCATTATTGATGTCTTTCTCTGCAGGCTGACTCTGAAATTGTTCCAGTGAGATCAGAACTCTGCTCTAGCCAACAAAGTCAAAATAAATAAATACATAAATAAATAAATTAATTCATTAAAATACAGGCAATTTAGATTATCCACCAATGGTGTGTTATCCCAGGAAAGTTGGCCAGGGTGGTTATAGAGTAAGGTGATCATTGCTGGATATGTCAAAAATCATAGACTGCATGTGCTTAACTTTGCTATACCCAGAGGTGAGAGTGATATGGGGGGGAACTATAGAGTACTTTGTAAGAGCTGGCCAGACAATGCCATCTCTGTCTGTGTGTGAAAGTTTTAACTCATTGGGAAGGTATAAATAAAATCCATAATTCCCACTAATGTATAATTTGGGATTACAAGAACACTCATTTTCTGGCACTGGAAGTCTATTCCTAAGGATATTGCTAGGCAGAAGTTTGGAAAATTAGAGGCTTACAAGTATGGTGCATATGCCGCGGTGTTGCAGCGGTAGCGTTGTTACCTCACAGCAAGAGGTTCTCCCATTCGTTTCTCGGCTGGAGTGCAGGGAGTGCCTTCTGTGTGGAGTCTGCATGTCCTCCCCGCAGTTGGGTGGCATTCGAAAGACATGTGTAAATGGGCATGCCTTCGTTGAAGGTTGGATATCGAGCTGGCACCACGTTGTTCGTGAAAATCTACTGCCAATCATTAGCGGACCGGAGTTCCGCTGTGGCGACCCCTATCTGGGAAAAGCCGAAAGACAAGCAACAACAACAGAGGCTTACAAGTACAACCTACCTTAAAATGGAACATGTATGGATTTTTGGAATGCATTTTTATTTATATTAGATCATGCCATTCAGATAACAGGCTCTTAATTCACCCTTTTTCTCTAGCAGCTGATTTTGGTTGCTGGTCTAGCATTTGCTTGAATACTTTTATGTATACAATATTCTTATAGCATTTGTACTTTGAAATGTATTCTGTAGTTATCTCCTGTTGCCAATAAACTGCTATTTAAATAAATAAAGACTAAAACGATGAAAACATGTTATTTTTGCATTCTGTACAGTACACAAAAATGCAGTCATAAGATGGGTACCCACCACAAGCAGTCTCTTGGGTTAGTATGCTTCAGCCCATAGGCATAGACTAGACATATTTGTGACAATGAGTTCATTTCTGGGGTCTGACCTATACCTGTAACATTTTGTTCTTTCACCTTTTCATCAGTTTAATATATATATTCTGCAAGATGCTGGTTTACCCAGCTTATTTCATGCTGGTTTTCAGTTCTTCCATTGCACACACATTTAGACCATTTTGCAACAGTCCACTTAGAAATTAATTCTTACTTATTATCAGCAGATGATTTTACTTACATTCACATCATTTTCCTTCATCTACACTTGCACTACTAGCTTGTATTGTCCCCCATTATGCACAATAGTTTGATCCAATATGTATCATTGTTATACAACAGCACACTACCACATCATAATAATGGTGTGAAACCATACTAACGCACACAGAAATTCATTAAAAAGTTGTATCATGTTATTTCTTAATGAAGGATGATCCCTGTAGAACATTTTTAGCCACTGTTTTGGCCTCAAGAGCAATTTTGCATGCAAGGGCAGTTTACAACAGTCAGTCACCCAGAAATAGAAACTGAAGCATCTATAACAATTCATATGGATGCATAGAGAAAAAGTAAAATCTATAAAATGACAGTAATAAGCAGATAGTAAGATTGAACCACAGATCATGGAACTAAGAAACAAGAACCACAGCCACTGTACCATGGTGTCACCTGCCCAAAATTAGGCAATTATGTAGTACTGTGATATATTGTTCTGAACTGTTCTGCAGTTCTGCTGTGCAGACTAACACAGTTAGAATGAATCCTTGTTGTACAATGTGCATCAGATGACAACAATGTCAAGCACTGATTGACTCATAGACTTGCTTACATCATGTTTTTCATTAAAATGGATGACTTTAAATATTTCACCAAACACAACAAGTGGCAGCATTATATGAAAATGATGGTCTTAATACATTGTGCCTCACTTTCATGAAATGAGCAGGGATGATACAGAGTTGTATGTGACATATGAATTTGAAGACCATAAAAACAAATTACTACATGCCCATACATCCTGAATATTAAGATTGGCATCAATAATTCCTAATCTACAATTACAAAAGTAAAATATGTTAAAACAAATGGAAACAAAAGATTAGAAGTACCTATCTCTGATGCAGCACACCATTGTGGATGGGACAGATTACTTATATGTAAAATTAATTCTTCAGAAAGGAGCTTAAAACAGTAATCTTACATACCACAAAAGTATTTTTTTCCAACAGCTCAGATTCTACTTTCTATGTCTTGTGTAACTGTTGTGTAAACATGTTGCATTTGTGATACTGGAACATGTAACTGCAGGACATTTCACTATCATTTGTTTTCCCTTTAGTAACTGTTTACCCTCTTGTAGTAGGTAGCTATGGACAGTAACTGAATATATTTTATATAATGCAGAAAATAAAACTTAAAAATGGAAGCAATTAAACACCATCATGACAAGGAATCTGAAGACACTATATAATTTTGCGTCTCACTGTCTATAGTAAAGAAACTCACAGTTCTTAAAAGTATGCTCATATATCACACATCAGTGCAGAGGGATGGAACCCTGATGTTGACCCAGCTTTTGCTCATGGTCCAACTAGTAATGTTTCTCATGTTGTCTGCTTAATAATCAGGACATGGACAGAGAGAGAGAGGGAGAGGGAGAATGAGAGAGAGAGAGAGAGAGAAAGAGAAATGAAGAACCATTGCCTGTTCACCTTATTTCGGGAAGAAGTTTGAGGAGGCCTGTCTCACGGAAAAGTCTCTCATTAGTGCATTATTCATGGTCATAGGGATCCAACAGGAGGTTTCCACATACAAGGAATCACTGTTGCCTGAGGGGCTACCTCACCTGCAAAAAATAAGTAATGTTCCCACTATGCACCCAGTACATGAATCCATAGGGAGAACTTATGTACAGAGATGACTCATATAACAAACTCCTGATGGCCAGTTGTCACCATGTTCATCTGTCATCCAAGTGGGGAATCAATGAACAAAATTGTGGTGATCAGCTAGATGGTCTGCAAGCACAGGAAAAAATACAAGTAATAATAGTAATAATAATAGTAACAATAATCTAAGCAAAAAAACAAAAAAACATTTTCTTTATTGTTATTATTTAACAGTAGAAAGAGGACTGCGGTTTGACTGATTTTATATATCATATCATTTCTAAAGCAGGGCTTGTGTACATGATTAGAAAGTCTGTTACCATGGCAAATACTTTGAATCTATAAATTAAGATGCTAAGATTAACAGTGCAGAGGCATATGCCTTCAGACATTTTATATGCTAATTTTGTTGCACAGGCTATCAGTTAGTTTTGCAAATCAGAGAAGGAAACTGTAACAGATTAAATATTGCAGCTTAGGAAATGGAAGCTGAAAGTCATTGTACTGAACTAAATGTAACTGTCATTAAATTTAGCAGATGTGTTTAATTCAACATTACAGATTTCAATTTGCCATTTAAAAGAGAACTCAGTAAAAATTACAAATATATAGGTGTCAGTTTAATAGGTTACTTTGAGATGACCATTTCCAGTGGGGCTGTGATATGCAGCACCATGGTTGCCTGTCTCTGTGGCTAAGATAACAGCTAATGAGGCATTCTAGGGAAGTGGCCTATAACAGTGCTGTCCTATAGAAATGCTTGCAGTAAGGCATTTATGCAGCTGAATATTTCAGAGAGTTGCTCAGATGTGTAATATAACATGGCAGCTTGTGTTAATGAACAAGGTCAAAAGCTTTTACTTACCCTTTGCAGTAGAGGTAAATGCAAGGAGAGTTTAGTGGACAGGTAGTGCTGGAGTGTGTGTGTGTGTGTGTGTGTGTGTGTGTGTGTGTGTGTGTGTGTGTGTGTGTGTGTGTGTGTGTGTGTGTATGTGTGTGTGTGTGTGTGAGTGTGTGTGTGCACATGTGCGTGTGATGGAGAGGGGCTGGGACTGCATGTATGAATGTATATGTCACTGTGTGCCTGTCTGGGAATTAGAGCTGTGTGTGTGTGTGTGTGTGTGTGTGTGTGTGTGTGTGTGTGTGTGTGCGCGCGCGCGCGCCTGTCCATGCAACCAGGTGGCATGGCTTTGTGTATGTATGAGCATGTGTGTATGCATGAATGTGTATGGGGGCTATCACACCTCCATACTCTCTTAGTAAACCCTGCAATTTTTGGGTGGTGGGAAATGCAAGATACCAGGGATATTCTTCATATCATGCCTTAAAGGTACTTTTAAAAAAGAAAAGAGAGAAAAAAAAAAACACAGTTGCAGTATGAAAAATGTGAGTTAAGGGTAACACTACACACTAGGGATAGCTCTTTACAGAGTGACTGAAAGGCATTAAAATATTGAAACCCCATCACAAAGAGAATATTAGACCTCTGTGCCACAACTAGATACTGTGGATACTGTAAAATTGCTGACTATTTTATATATATATATATATATATATATATATATATATATATATATATATATATATATATATATATACAAATAAAAAAAAGTAAAATAAAAGAAGAAAGGTCTCAAATTTTGCACCCTTGACATATGAAACAGTACCATTAAAGGGCTACAATAACTGGTCAGTTAGTGTAGCAATTTTTTTCATAATGATAAGTATGAAACTCTACAAATAGAAATGTAACTACTGTTTGCATATAAATGTAAATAGAAATGAAAATACTGTGTTTGACTGGAACTTAGTATAATACAATGTAAGCAAATGGAGATTTTCTCCCTGGGCTTCCATTGAAAAATGGGTATTACCCAGTTAGACTTTCCTGGTAAACAAAGACAAATAGATAAATAAAGACAAATAGATAAATATAAATAAATAAAATAGGGTGGATAATAGAAGACATTGGGAAGGATATTTAAAGTAGTATTTAGACTCACATAAACGTTTAATAGAACAAGAGGTCTAGCATCACAGTGCATGTTTCAAACATGAAAAATGAATTAACCTTGAATGCTTGGCTTTACTAACTGTGGGGATCTATGATTTATGAGGGCAGGGCTAAAACATGAAAAGAGACATCAGGGACTTTCTGTTAACTGCGGAACAGGCAGGACTTGTGTGTGTGTGTGTGTGTGTGTGTGTGTATGTGTGTGTGTGTGTGTGTGTGTGTGTGTGTGTGTGTGTGTGTGTGTGTGTGTGTGTGTGTGTCTGTGTTTGTGTACGTGTTTGGGAGTGTGTATTGGGGGTGTCTGTGCCAATGCAATATATGGGCTGCCAGTTTCAACTACTGTAGGAATGTGTTGATTTGTGCATGGAGTAATTAAAGGTGATTCAGAGCCATGCAAATTAACCAGTAATAAGGTCTTCATTACCGCTAACATCTCTCTGAATCACAAATTGACACATCGTGTGATCATGCCCTTTTTACCATGACTCTTACAGCTAGTGTTGGAGTTCTTTCTTAATCCTTGGGATATATTGTACAGAATGCTTTGATTAGCACTATCATGCTTTGTATGTCCTTTAGTTTTGCTTGTTCTTCAAGTCTTGTTATAAATTTGTCTAACAACCAGCACCCAAAGCAGACAGACAATGAAATGTAACTAAATGTATGGACACTTTATACTAGACTCATGTTAATGGGAATACATGTTTCTTCATACTACAGTGTTTTACTCCTGTGAATATTATCCCCCGGATTTACTAATCTTCCGTGCAGGACTAGCTTAGTCCTGCACAGAAGCGGCCATGTAGGAGCAGGATGGCAGCATGCCATTCATATTAATGAAGGCTCGCTGCCTGAGCTCCTAAACTTGCAAGGAACATGTAACAGTGCAGGGGACGTGTCTGAGAGTAGAGCCCTCATAATATATACGCTTATGCAATGAAGAACAGCAGAAAGCCCTAAAAGAATGAATGAGCAAGACCGCTCATAGGTGTTCGCATACCCCCAGCAACATCCCCTACTTGTACAAGAGCAATAGTAAACACAAACAATATAAAGATATATATTTTTTATGAAACAGATTAAATTTAACCATAGGTGCACAGGTTTGCCCATCACTCAGCTATGGTTAATGCAGCTTAAATGGCAGAAGAGGATAAAAAGGAAGATATATGCAAATGAATCAGTAGAGCAGTAGTGTAGTGGGCAGAGCATTTGCCTTATGAACAATCATTCCTGGTTTAAGTCCCACTGCAGCACATTCCATTTTCCATGTCTAATCATGTTATGACCAATATTTTTAGTTGCATAACCTAATAAATAACATATATTTGTGAACTAGAGTAAATATTAAGCAATGCTAAGCATTGCACAGGCCAGCTTAGTTGGTGTAAGCAATGTGTAGGCCAGCTAACTCAATTTGCCCAGTGGTATATCACTTTAAACAATGCCAACCTTAGGTAAGCAGGTTTGCCCATAGCTTAGCCATTTCAAAACTGGCCAGTCATGGCAAAGTGTGGGAATTTGGCCCTACTTAAACCCAGCAGGTGGGAATACATCTCATAACTGGTTGTAGCTTCCCCTTGCAGGCACCATGTCAGAAAGGGGAGAGAGAGTGTGCTTTCAGGTGCAGTGCTGGGGCATCTAGGAATCCAGAGTCATGACAGGATTCCTTGTCAAAGACCATGAGCAGAGACTGCTGCAGGGCCAGTACCAGGGTTCCCAGTATAAGGCAGAAGCCTGGGACAATCTCGCCCATGTCCTCACCAGTGCCACTGGGCATACCCTGAACTGGTGAGCAGGTCAGGCATCACTATGCTGACCCTAAGTGGTGTAAGGGGGATCTCTTTGATCAGTGGATCCAAGAGGCTAGGATGGCAGGGGTTGTCCCAGCTGTGTGTAAGTATCACTCCACTACCTGTTTAATAATTGCCAGCTCATGTATATTATGGATAGGTATGGCT
The DNA here is from genome assembly GCF_019279795.1 of Protopterus annectens. NCBI lineage: Eukaryota > Metazoa > Chordata > Ceratodontiformes > Protopteridae > Protopterus > Protopterus annectens. Next base: position 283,399,372 of record NC_056737.1, read on the forward strand.
AAATATTCCTCTTATGTCCTTCACAGTGGCAAGTGAGCAGGCCATGAACCAGGAGGCCCAAGGATGTCATATGCAGAGGTTGCGACACAAGGCAGGTTAGTAATGCTCTTTTATGTACTGTCATAGGAAATAAATCTAAAAGCATTAGTAAGTTAATTGCCAATATAAAACCTGTATTGTTTAAGGCAAGTACTGCATACACTGGAGAGTATGGCAGGAAGAGTCTCATATAGTTTGTATGTAAATAAAAGTATAATAGCCTCACAATAAAGGTCTAACTGCTGGACTGCATGTGTATACTCTGGTATCATATGGTAATGGAGATTTGCAATCACTTAATAGTACTGCTGTATTAAGCACTGTTACCCACACTATGCAACATAAATAGAATGTGTAGGAATGTCTGTATATGACTGGTGCAATCCCCAGACATCATTTAGTACAACTGAGAGAGACATAGACAGAAAACAGTGAAAAGACAGACAACAAAATCTGAATAGCACATGCAACTGAGATGTGAACTGTTGTATTTTTAGCACACACAGCCATGGTTCGAATCCTGGGAGTGGTTGTAGTCTGCATACAGAATCATACCCCACAACTGTACAGATATGTCCAGAATGTCCAGTAAATTGGCCCATATCTGCTGCCTGTCACTCTGTCCCCCGGGAAATCAGTGGGAAGATCCCAGATATATAGGCAGCAAACAAGAAATAAAACTAATTGTCACACATCTATCAGAACAAACCTGTCACTCTAGGAACTCCCCAAACTGTTATGAGAGCAATAAGCCAAGTATGTCCTATCTATGCCCCCATGTTGTCAAGCTGTGACCAGAGTGTGCACAGTAACAGAGTGAGGTGTATGTGCATAATACTAATGTGAAATCTGGTACTTTGTGTGGCAACATTCAGGTAGTGCTAACAAACATTGCTCCCACAGATACATCAGATATGAACACTGTGCCAAGAAATAAAAGCTTGATATCCTGTACTGGTACTGTTAACTCTGGTATTGTATGAAATTGTGAGTGTTGCAGTTGCTCTGAATAATAAGGCATCACTGATCACTGTCACCCACACTGTGCTACATAATATAACTGTGTAGGAAATCCTGTATAACAGTGTTGTAAGTCACTAAGGGTTGAAGAGGGCAATAGTCTACATATGTCCTGGTTCACCTGCATGTGGTCAAGACATGGACAGCATCTGTGCAAAAAGAGATGGACAGATATGTGCATAACTTCAACCTGGAATCTGGGAGTATGTGTAGAAACAGTTAGTGTTAACAAACAATTCCTCCACAGGTATTCCAGGTAAGAAGTGTATACTGCAGGTAAAACCAGTTCATGTATAAAGATGTCGACAGCCATATCACTGTCCAAACTAAGGCAATATGGTAGTGTAGTAATACTTGTAAGGTGGTTTCCTTCTACATCCCAAAGACATGCTGTAGGTGGATTAGACACTCTAAATTGGCCCTAGGCGTGAGTGCGTGTGTGTGTGTGTGTGTGTGTGTGTGTGTGTGTGTGTGTGTGTGTGTGTGTGTGTGTGTGTGTGTGTGTGTGTGTGTGTGTCTTCTGTGGAAGGTTAGGTGCTAGGCTGGCAACTCGATGCTGTAAAATTCCACTGCCAATCATAAGCGGACAGGTGATCCGCTGTGGTGACCCCTAACCTGGAAAAGCCGAAAGAAGAAGAAGAAGTAATACTTGTAAGGTACAGATAACAGCACTGACTAGGAAAGTAATGCAAACTACAGGAATACACTAGCTGTTAATTGACAGCTTTCTCTTCTCCCACCATATCTCCAACAATACACTAAATACCCACCTCAACTGGTACGTGATGACTCCACTGCTATGTTGTGACATATGTCCTATTGGTTGATAATTATTTAAATCTGTTTCTATGCATGTGCTATGTTGAAATACTCCAACATTGGTTACATGGTGCCATCAACGTACCTGCATGCTGTTGTTATTACCACTGTGGTCCCATATATCCATGTGTTCTGTTTGCTATGCAACCGTTCCATATCTGGTGTCTGGGTTAATGGGAATATCTATGCATGCTGTTATACCTAACCCCAGAATGTGTTGACTATTAATAACCCACATATGTTGATACACCATAAACACCATAGCACATATGTGAATGCGGGGCCCAGCGGACCCACCTGTCCCAGCTCAGCTGACAGTGGCACTGGGCACCTGCACATCTGGGGCCCAACCAGGGACCTCTTCATCCATTGGTCGTGCACCACCTTTGGGTGGAACCACCTCAGGGGATGGGGCTCATCCCCCCTGGGAGCAGGCATGGACAGGAAGCTGTCACCCGTCGCCAGGTCCGGGTCGTGGTGCGTACAGAGCTCAATCAACAGTTTAGAGATCTTCCACACCAATTCAAGGGCTGTGTGTCATGACTAGAGGGTTGGCTGGCTCTCTGTCTCAGCCCCCAGCACAACCAACTTTGGGGCTGTGAAGGTGCAGTGGTAACTGCTCATGAGTGGGGATCTCAGTCCCACTGTTTTCACTCGGGGGCTCATGGGCTTCCATTTTCCCATCACCCCTCCCCATCAAGGTGTTTACCCCCACATGTGTCATATACTGCCCCTGTATGCATCTTGTCTCGTTTGTTAACCTACCCAACCTACCTCCCCAAATATACCTACTATCCCTCCCCAACACCCCACTCTCACCTGAAAAAAAGGGCAATCTGTTCCCAAAAATAAATCCCACCCCATGCATTGCTGTTCATTTCACACACATGTCCACTGGACACATGTAATCTGGTCTAATTGGCGTCACAATATATTATTGCTGTCCTCGCCCCTGTCTCAGGAGTTTGAGTGTCCAAATCTACCTCCAAATTCAGTGTATATTTACAGTTGCTGCTGTTGAAGAAATGGGTGGCTATGGACCTTCTCTACACCCTCCTGCACATCCCTAGCTATCCTCCCCACTGTCTTTCCCTCTTTGTGCCCCTTTTTCACCACTTTGCTACCAACCCTTTTTTCTTTTCTTTTAAAGAAATTAGCACGGGGGATAAGTGGAAGTAAGCACTTTTAAGCAGCAGTAAGGGGGTTTAAGCTTGTTTGCGCAGGGCTAAGCAATGCCTACACAGGTTACGCAATTTAGAAGCTAACTGAGTATAAGAAACTGTAACCAGAAATTAGCAGTGCTTACCTCCACGCAAATCCACGCAAACCCACTTACAACTGCTTAAAAGTGCCTTAATCACTCTGTATCCAATGGCCCTTGTTCTGCTCAGCAACAAAATAAACAGCCTGTGCAATGCTCGAACCAAGGACCCTGCACACCATAGCCAAAGTGATTTACCACTAAGCTCTGTCAGATACACATAACCCTGATGTTTTCACAAACATATCATCCAGCCCAGTCATTCATCAGTACAGGAAATGTATTTCAACATGTAGATGTATGTGTGTGTGTGTGTGTGTGTGTGTGTGTGTGTGTGTGTGTGTGTGTGTGTGTGTGTGTATATATATATATATATATATATATATATTAATATTTAAATAGATATAACATATATATATATATATATATATATAGAGAGAGAGAGAAATATATATATATATATATATATATATATATATATATATATATATATATATATATATAAACATTTATACATACATATGCATAAATTTGTAGATATATATATATATATATATATATATGTCTGCATCTATATGTATGTGTATATATATATATATATATATATATAAATATATATATATATATATATGTGTGTAAGCATAAATATATATCTATATAGGTATATATAGACATACATATATAGATATAAAAGGGAACATAACAAAAACATGTATGTCCACATGCACCGTTAATGGGGTTGAGGGGGCACAAACAACATACATCTTGTAGGTATAGTTATTCCCCCCCACAGCCAAACATGTCTGCACTGCAATACAATACTAACTGTTACAGATCCCATAACCAGGAACTGACAGAACATGGGCACAAGATGTTAACAGTACTCCATCCCACCTGTATGATGTCAGGCTGGTATCAGTAACATATCATGCAGTACGGTCTGGCTACTATAGGGAATGTACAATGTGGGAGCAATCAACATTCCACAGAGATATGTATAGGAAGATACATATGTAGAAGATGCACACAATACGGAACAGCCACTATGCCTACAGTTGCCACCTTACCAACTGGACACTGTATGAGCCACCCATACAAATGACAATTGTTGCCTGCAACAATTACCCACAGAGAGGTCAAAGGATATAACACCACACACAGGTTTGCATACATGGGAAAACTTTATTTGTGTACTATTACAGTTGTATATGCAATGTCATATAGCTGTTTAGACACTGACATACAAATAAATAGACTAATGCAACTGTGAAACAGTTATATTAATATGGTAGTCTGGAAAGGTTTAGATGTGTTGCTGTTTAGGCCGAGGCCTTCAAGTGGTACAATAGTAAAGACAGACTGGGCCACAGGATACCAATCAATCAACAGTAAGTAATGAAGATGTATAGTCCAGCAGCCTCTATATACACTTTGTACACAATTGCTATGGGGTAAAGACCTCAGTTGACACAATGGGATGTATCTGTTACATAACAAGGCATAACTGACACCATCACAATCACACTGACAGAAAGAACAGTCTGTATGGCAGGAAGCAGTAGGCCTGCATTTACCTAAGGTGAATTGTATGGTAATGTACATCCAGATACTTTAAGGCAGCTTACCCCTGATACCCCCACATGTTGTAGCAGACTAGGTTTGTTATGGTGCACCCCCCAACTCAATAATACAGGGCCATATACCACTTTTGCATACACTGGCCTCTAGCGTGCATAAGGGCACACATGAATTGTATAGATGAAGGCTACACATATATGGACCCAACCCCACAATATGTGTGGGGGACACAACAGCAGTGGACTGATGGCAGGAATGGCAGCATGACATACTCACAGCCCACTACATAACCCCTGACAGCATGTCATATGTACAAAGCCTGGTATGTAGGTGGAGGACAGAGGCTGGAACACAGGCCCATATGTGTTAAACTGTTGTCATACACTAAGCAAGTCACTGGTGTTACAGGACAGTCTGCAACATACCCTTAGCTAGAAATATGAAGTTAGAAACAGAAATGGATGTAGCCATGTATTGATAGCACTCAACACACACACTGCCAGTGATATATCTGACACAAGACCTGTGTGGTGGACAGACAAATCATAATAGGCACATGTCTGGCCATCAAGTGGATAGGCCCATAGTTGAGAGCTATGCCGACAGACTGCATTCCAAGTTAAACTAGCATGTACACATGAACCCTGTAATGCCGATGCTATACAATGCATACAACAACACTACTCACACTCTGTGTGTAGTTCTAAAACCTCTTACAAATATATAGCTGGCCTGAGTGTGCAGGTTCTCCTGTAAGAGGTATTGCTACCTGCTGCCTGTAACACTGTTGCCCACACACAGGAAGGCTGTCCATCATATAGGAAAGGTAAGGGGACCATGCCCAAATGATGCAGGGATTTATAGTAGTTGGTTGCCATGACAGTAGTAATTGGAAGTACTACACAGCATGCTGCATGCAGGTAGGAAGTGGAGGACACTGATTGGTGCAGAGGCCATCACCTGATCATGTGCATCACCTACAAAATCCATGCTGCAATCTATGCAAAGTAGCTCATTCCATTTACTGGAGAGAGACTGAGAGAGAAAGAGAGCGAGAGAGAGAGAGAATGCATGAAAGGCACAAACAAACAAAAAAAATCAAGCAACCCATCCAGAATAGACTTCATTCACAGAACAGGTATGTGAAGTATATATGCATGTAATTGACCATAGTACTTGATCCATAGTAATGGGATAGATGATTTGAAATGATTTATATGTGCCTTCAGGTGTTGTTGTAATGATGTTCAGCTGAACAACTGCTAAGGACAATAGAGTCCGTCCCTGTGGGTAGTGGGCCATTCCCGTCAACTATGCAGAGCAGCACTGACTGATAAGATGTAAGCCATCGTAATGTGTGTTGTTTAATGGGAAGTATATATATATATATTACTGTGGCCAATAGCTGGTGGTGGAAGTAATGCCATAATGATGGACACGTGGGTTCCACAGTCCACCTCTTGCAGGATACTCAGGTTAACCTGTATTGTAGCATGTAGGAATGCCATAGGTGTGTAATAGGGTTACCTGCAATCTGGCCCTAGATATACCTCCCTAATGTCAGCCTGTGTTCATATGTGGAACCTGTTTGTGTTGAAGCAAGGCAGAACAGTGCAGCTGTGCAGGAAGGTGTTGTGAGATTGTGAACCTGATGTCTGAATGTACCCAACATATAGCACATATAGGTATGCATATGTATATATATATATATATATATATATATATATATATATATATATATATATATATACACATGTATATCCACAAATATGCAGATACTCATGGTAGACATATATAAGAACACATATATACATCACATATATCTACACATTTATAGATATATACCTATATGCACATGTCTACATAAATACAAACACACACACACACAGACATATATGTATGTAAATACATGTCCTCTATATTACCACCACAGTGCTGCATGCTATATGTGAGGAAACATCACACATAGCAGTACACACAGTTATCTACAGCTGTCAGTGTGTGCAACATGTATGGGTTTGTCACATGTGAACCACTTGTTGGGACCACATTGCCCCTGTCTGTGAAGTATGGAATGGGAATATGGGAAAGTATGGCAGGTATAGTTGTGGAGGTGGTCAGGGTTGATAGATATAGAGGACAACCTACAGGGGTGGTATGTGACACATGTTGTGGGTAAACACCCTGGATGGTGTGTGATCTGTGATGAGGATGCCCCATGGGCCCCAATATGGACACAATTGGAACAAGCCTCCCACCCACTGCTACTCACAACAGTAGTCCACGTCCCAAAGGTCCCTGGCCTGGAGGCTTAGCAGGAGGAGCATGTGGGCCCTGTGAATGTGTACTGGGTGTCTCAAGGTGATGTAGCACATCCCCCATGTGTCTGTGGAGCCCGTTATGGAAAAGACCCTGGACCTGACCACAGGGGACAGAAACATGTCTGTGTGTGCCCCTGGTGGGGGACAACACCTCTGAGTTGGTTCCACCTGATGGTATTGCTGGGCCAGTACATGAGGAGACCCCAGGGTGGGTCACACATGTGATGTGGCCTGGTAACATGAGCAGAAGAGTTTGGACAGGTGGTTCTGCTGGCCAGTAGTACATATACATGCTATTGTGTCACTGTTATAGAACATACATAGGTAGTAATAGCCTACACAATCCCGGAACATGTCCAACAGCATACATAGATAACCCCAATAACACAGAATGTTAGATGTGCAGCAAACACATTGCAAGCATTCCACAGGCATATATGGAACCCTTGTGGCCATGACAATGGCATACAGGTGAATAGCCTGTAACAGGCCAGCAATGATAGTGTCCACACAGGGAACATGGCTACAAACAGATTGCACAAAGCATGGTACAGTACAATATCTGCCCCACTGGTAGGTATGCTGTAGCCATGCCTATTGAGTTGTGTGTACAGTTTGTTGTCATTGATATGGTGGCAGGGTGACAGTGATGTGTATTAAGAACTGTGGTAACCTTGCTGCATGACTTGCTCACACCTGTGTCCATCTTTATGTCTTTCAGGCATGATGTCCCATGGAAGGCTGCCAGCATACACAGCAGCTGAAAATTACTTTCTGGTGAATGAATTCATACAGCACTACGCAGTCTTGTTTGGCTGGGCCACTGATGATCAGCAGGAGTGGACCACCCTGTGGAAAGACCTAGTCTACAGGGTCAATGATGTCGGACTGCATAACTGCAGTTAGGAGCAGGTCCGGCATCATTGTTCTGACCTGCTTCGCAATGCCCATCAGTGTGCTGCTGCAGACTGGGGGTTTCACCTCGCCACAGTGGGGGACCATGCCATCCACCCCCCCGACATGCGTGGAAGAGCTCCAAGCCAGCCTCGTGGCATTTGCCCATCTGCATAGCCACCAACCGCCAGACATCTTTGTGGAGGTGGGTGCCACCCACACACTGGCCAAGGAACATGCAGGTAAGGCCACAGGGCACATCAGTAGACCACTGTTGCATTTTCATCAGCATCAGTACAGGTAGATCATGCATATCTGACATGTCATAGATATATTTTGTTGCTGCATAGTAGTGATAAACAGATGTGCATATGTGGTAGTATTGTGGACATGTACTGTTGATGCATTGTAATGCTGCACCCACCCTGTAGCAATGCCACAGGTGTAGCCACTGACTTTGCATCTCTCACTCTCTTATGTAGGTCTCTCTGGTATACCACCAAAGCAGCAGCCTGTAGCTGGTGAGTATGGTTTATGTAGATGCTTGACAGTACACCGGGCATGTAATGGCAATGATATGTTCCATGCACACATCTAACACACCTACCCAGAATGCATGCTGTACATGTGCACATATTGTTGCTGTTAAATGCATGGCATCACAGTGGTGACCATGATGGGGTATTGGAAGGGTATGTCAGAGACCTGCATGATAACTAACATCCTGTCATTGCAGAATGTGTCCACAGTGAGTAACATAATGGTGGGAGACATGGCCTACAGTAGGGACATGTTTGGAACAACACCCATATACAGTGCAATACCAGTGTATATACCTGTAGAACAATGGCAAATGTTGCAGAGTTACACTATGGCATAAGGCATTACTGTGGTCCACATTATCAGCTGGGACTAGGCTGTTACATGTGGTGTTCAGTGTATGAGTCACTGCAAAGTGACACACATGTGTAGGCCTTACTTTTCATGCATCTGCAAAAAGGCTGAAGGAGGGGGTGTCAGCATGACACACCAGTGGACTGCAGCAGGGACCCTGAGAATGCTAAGAATGGCTGCATATGCACATAGTCAGGTTCAGGAACTGTGGCAGATGTAACCCTACCCTCAGAGCAATAGTGACAGCAGTGTGTGAACACCAAGGGATGTGCACATGAGTAGACCTTGCAATCATGCAGATTAGGGGGACGTGTAGGGCAGACTGAACATACACTGGCAAATGCAGCTTGCCCGCGCAAGTATGCCCTTGCCAAGAGTAGTGACTGCTGTAGTACACATAACAATAGGTGCAACAAACCGTCATGATAAGGGTGTGCACACATATGCCCACATGGAGTGTATGCATCGTGGTCAGCATCCGCACACCTAATACATTCCATAGACACTGCATGTGAAAGTGCAGGACATATGTCACATATTGGGTTCATGCACTGTTAAGATATGAGATGATGTGGTCCCATGGCAGATCAAGGATGGGTGCGTCATATCAATAAGAGTGTGTACACCTCCCATAGCCATGGTATGCTCTGATGGTTGTCAGTGTAAGATTACTGTATTAGTCATACATGGTCCACTGATGTGTCAAGCTGTAAATCAGACATCAGGCATTCACAAATAACATCTGTCCACATATCATCCCAGTTATGTGTTGCTGAAAAACATAGGGGCTGTGAGCATTAAAGCTGACATAACTGACATAGTACTACACATTCAGCAATGAGTTGTACACCTGTGAGGTGTGGTGCCCAGTACATGGCTGGGTGCAGAACAGGTGCACATCAATACTGTGTACATGGGTGCAGTGGTATCCAGGGGAAGGGGCATCACCTAATGACACAGCACATGCATCACACACATGTATACTGCTGCTAGCATGGATTGACAGATGGGTAATAGCAGGACTGTGTGTACAATCATTGTGCAACCTCACCTGTATGTTTGTGTGTGTCCTGGTGGTTAGTTAGTTTGTAGGGTCACTCTGGTGAAGTGGAGGGAGGTTGATGCATGTAGGATGTGTGTGCATGTGTGGGTGGCCATCTATGCACTTCTGATTGTGGGGTTGTCCATACAGCAGTACCTCCCTTTGGGATCGTGCAGTACATGGACATGGACTGCCACACTACACACTAGTAATACCTGTCATGTATGTGATCACAGGATAGCTGATAGTATAATAAGGTCTGCAGCATGGAACAGGCATTGAGAGGGAAGGTAGATGGCAGGTATACCATTCAGCAGAGAGGTGACTGACAACCAATGTATGCAGCACTACAGATGCATTGGGGAAGTACTAGCGAACACCAGGGAGTGTATCAATATATTACAGTTGTCACATGATAGGCTGATTGAGCAGCATATCTGGCATGTACTGAGCAATACATACACATGAAGCACCAGTGCATGATATTATGGAGTGAACACAGTAGCCCACACATATAAGGGCTGTGCTCATGATGTCCAGACATACACAAGTTGAACACTGAATGATAGCAGTGTGGCCATCTAAAACCGCTACACACAGGTCAGGCAGGTAATGTAGTAACAGGTCTTGTGTTGTGATCACTTGTCTAGGCATTTAGAGGACTGATATGTTAATGAGTGGTATCAATGTGTGTATGTTACCAAGTGTGATGCAGGATGGGGAACACATGGAAATATACGTGGGACTGTCTGTAAAGTCATGGACAGGTAGGTATTACAGTGGTGTGTGTGTACTGTTAGGCAATGCTGTACAGGTTTTTAAGTGCATTTATTGTTTTCCCCCACAGGTGGCGAGGTGGGTCAGGGACCCTCCTGCATGCAATCTGATGTTGGTGTCCATACAGACACTGAAGATGATGATAGTACTGTTGAGGCACAGGTGGGGTTGTCAGGGTTTGAAACAGCACCATCATTTGACATCCCCCTTTTAACCACCCCAACCCCGCACACAGTTTCAGTGCTTATACATACCCCATCACCAGAGATCATAGCGGAGGGACAACTGGCGTTTGGTGGCAGTGCACAGGAAAGTGTGGTAACCATGCCTACTGTGTCTCGTCGCAGCAGGTATAGCTAGATGTCCGGAAGGGCACCACATAGGCATATGTCCCAGGGTGCTCATGGTAGGGCCGCTGGGCATCATATCCCTGGCAGAGGTGACACAGCTGGTACCAGCAGGTTCATGTTTCAGGCTGTCATGGCGGCTCAGGCACGTATAGAATGTTACACCAGACAGGGCCTGAGGCTGCAGAGGGCCGCTCTTACATCTGCAAGTGACAACGCCCGTGACCTGGCTGGTGCCATCAATGCATTAACTGAGTTCTTGGCTAAATGGTCTGGTGAGATGATGGCCCTCATCGACCATGGTCTGTCCATGCTTGAATGTGTAGTGGGAGTACGGTGATGGCCGCATGGAGGGAGGCCAACAACACCAACAGCTGGCAGTCAACGTGGATGTGCTAGGACACCAAGGGTCTCCTGTAGTGGCAGTACCAGACCTGGCAATGTGGGGGGATACTGTCCACACCACACCACAGCAGGCCATGAGCACGTGGTCCTGGCCAGTCCCAGGAGGCATCTGGTACCAGCAGACATTTGTCATCATCAAGTGAGGGTAGCACATTGAGGCCTGCACCTGGATGTGCCAATAGATCCCCTGGCAGGCAAAGTCCACGAGTCCATGGCCGAAGGCAGTGAACTGCATACCCTGCCAGGTATGGTCTACAGCTGTCCATAAACACCTGTGTAGGGCAGCCACATGGCAGAACTGTGCATGCATATCCACACAATATACAAACACACCTAGGGCAACCCCATACATACACACACCACATCACCATGCCCAGTTCACCTCAGTACACCGCTCACCCACACACATGGTGTCAAATGTATGGCCCACCCTCGGCCTCTGGCAAACCAACAACACACCCTGTGCATATGATGATACCTGTGCCACATCCCTGTCATCCATACAATCAATGCAGAGACAGGCTAATATGGTTCTGATGCACACGGTGACTGTACTACAGTGTACCACAGTACTGCAGTGTAACATGTTATGAGGAGTAAAGTGTAATGCATATATGTCAGGTAGTGTAGCCATCCAGCAATAATGTATTATAGCTGTTAGTAACACTGGTTGATTGTGGTCTCTATAATGTTATCCATTTGTGTTGTAGGTGTACATGTGTCAGCACGAGGATGGTCTACAGTCATATTCCACAACGGGGTATAACACTGTGTTGACACCATGGCTGTGACATATATGGGGTACAGTTGAACACATCACAGGTTTGTATAACAGTTATTGCCTGTGCCACATGGACAGGTGACCCTCTGGGACGTGTATAATCTGCAGCCTGATGTAGATCCATCCACATACATGCACACTGTTACTTGGCAACACTGGGACTAGACCCCTACCTAGTTATGTAGTGATACTGAAGTGTGTGGCTTCCTTTGCACACACCATACAGCATTTAGGGTGAGGTGTGTCCCAGGCTACATGTTACATGCAGAACATCGCCAGACACGTACAGTATGCTAATGCGGGATGTAATGGGTGTATATGGACAATACATAGTGTGACATACCTTCATATACACATTAACAGACACATAACAGGCAGACATACATCTGAGAGACCTGGGACTAGCTCTGCTAACTAACTTGACCATGTGTCCAATGTGTTACAGGTAGGCTGCAAACAGCACATGCATAACTGGCCTGGATTGTAATATCAGCTACCGGTATGGTTGATGGTGACAGTGGTAACCATGATGTGGCACATGGGACATATACTGGGTGTACCTTGGTGTACTGACAGTGTACACAGCACCCACATCCCCCAGTGGGTATTGTACTCCCTGAAACCCATGATGACACTCTGACTTACCCACCATCACACATTAACCATGACTGCGATACAACCCATTGTAGATCCCAACAGTGGTACTACAGGGATATGCATCTAATGCACATGCCACATGCATAGCAGGGTGTTGCATTGTCATGCCTCACCTATGGGCAGCAACAACACTATCTGTACTACTGTGTGGCAATGGGTATTGTAATAGGAGTATGTAGTCTCGGAATGCTGTACTCTACAGATAAATGGACATGCACACATAAACACACTTGCCAAAACACAATGGGTATGCCATGCCTATCGACCCATTTATACAACACTGTTGTGATGGTACTGCAAGGCTTGTGTAGATGGTATGGAGAGGAGCTTAACAGGGTATATATAATGTCCCATACAGCAGCAGCCACAACTGGCTATGGCAATGTTTTTTTTTTGTGGTGGTTTTGAAGGCCCTCATGGAATTCCCACGTACAGGTGTGCTAACACACAGACACTGGTATACTCAGTTATGCACACATACATGTGTCAGTACTGGGGTGCATCTCTGCAGGTGGTCAAAGCTGTGTACCTAGCTATTGTTCAAGGAGAGATGGGTTATGTAGGGGTTGTGTGTATAGTGGTATCCTGCCACCTGCCATGTGGCAGCAGGCAAGCTATCGACATACACTACTGTGGTGACCCTCAGGGTGAGAGTGACATGCACCAGCCATTCCTCCAGGTGCCTCCTGCACATGGCCCCTAAGGTGATAAAGTTGACATGCATGCAACATGCATTACAACACATGGTAAGTGTCATTGATGGATACCTGTACCGGAGCATGTTCGGTTGACTGTGGTAGTGTAGTGGAGGTACCTGTGGCATGTGGTGCATACAGGGTGTCTCCAGTATGTGCCATGTCTTACACAGCTGGGCAGACATGTCAGTGTCTATCAAGCTTAGGATGCCTGTACATATCCCAGCGGGATACCTGCCATCTGCACATCTGTACAGGGGACTGACAGTCATCAGCTTGGCAAGTAGCTATGCAGTATGATGAATGTGTTGACAGAAAGATGTTTGACGACAATATGTATGCCATAACTACATGGCAGGATCCCTCCCTATCATGTGCTGTAAAGACGGTACTCTACAGTTAAATTCCACATGTCAGTTCATTACCCAGTAGGGGTTATATACTGTGACACAGTTCACACACCAGGGGTACAACAGGGAGGCCTCAGAATCCAGCTATGCCTGCAGGTGTGCCTGTTGTCAGTACTACATTTAGCACTCTACTCTTGCATGGGTAGGCACTGTCAACAGTAGTACCACCACGATATACTACATGCCAGTGTAATAGCACATACCCTGGGCTACTACTCCTGTATGTAACACAGTCACATGGATAGCAGTGCTGTACAGGCCTCATATACGTCTGTGTCCCAGACATGACACTCACTCCCCTTGCTACTGTAATGACAGCACATAGATGCATGTATTGTACATGGCATTACATACACTTATTATAGATGTCATTACCTGCTATGTTATCAGACTGGGTGGTGTGAACTGGTTATCAGAGTTAAGCTATGCTTAGCAGGCATTAACATTGCTGCAATATAACAGCTAAGCTGATTTGCACACTGGTAAGTGAAGCCTACATTGTGTAAGCACCCGTATGTTTATCCATAGCTTAGCACTGCTTAGATTCACACAAACCCATGCAAATGCATTTAAAGCTGCTCAAAACTGCCTTAACCACTCTGTATCTGACAGCCCTTGTTTTGTCCAGCAACAAAATGAACAGTCCTTGCAGGACTTGAACCCAGGACCCTGTATACTAAAGTCACAACATTTAACCACTATGCCATGACCACTGTGAAGACAGCTGTTGTTTTTCCAAGATATCTGTCAATGCACATATTGATTAGTATTAAACAATTGCCTTTACTTTCACAATTGTGTAGTACTTCATAGGTTCATAGATTAGTACTAGGCTAACTGCCCTTGTGAGCCATTTTAAGCCTAGCCAATTATCCCTTGTGAGACTCAAAAGCTGCACCTTGTGTTTGTAAGGCAAATACCTTAACCATTAGGCCACCCTCCCAAGCCTAAATGTCATTGATATGACTGTTGCATTGCATATGTTGTTTTAACATAATGCACACATAGCAGATACATATGGTGAGATACATCTGGGAGAGTATACACAACCGTGAGGTTTACACATGACAGGAATGTGGATATAAACATATAATAGTTTGATACACATCTGTATAATGCAACATATATATGGCCATGTGTACATCTCTTCATATGTACACACACACACACACACACACATATATGTATATATATGTATATATATATATATATATATATATATATATATATATATATATATATATATATATATATATATATATATATATATATATATATATATATATATATATATATATGTATGTGTGTGTGTGTGTATTATATATATATATATATATATATATATATATATATATATATATATATATATATATATATATATATATATATATATATATATATATATATATATATATATATATATATATATATAGATATAGCTATATATGTATGCACATCCTATGTGTACAGATATGCCTATTTATGTAGATATATATGTAGATATCCATAACTATATGTGCATACATATCTATTCTGATATACCTATTACTGTCAATATATATGTAGATATCCATAAGTATATGTGCATATGTATCTCTATCTCTATCTGTATATGTGTGTAGATATATATTGCTCTGAATATGTATATATCTGAGTACTTATATATATATATATATATATATATGTATATATACATAGTCATCTATGTATGTCGGTATGTATATATATCTATATAGATATATTGATAATTATATATACATATATATCAACCATATGTCCTGAACATGGAGTGGAGCCCTACCTTAGCCTCAATAGTCCCAACCTCTTAGTGCAAGACGATGTCAGGTATGTAGTGCAGGTATATATGTGGACTATTGCTACTGTGATAGGGGTTGTCTTTCCAGACATGTTGTGTGTGGGAGGTCACATCTGATTTTAACATGTGCACCATTGACTACTGACAGACATCCTAAGGATATCATAGTACAGTACCACTGCTAGCACAGTAATGATCCTGTGGACTACAGCAGTGATATGGCCAATAAATGCGGACAGTCTGACACACTCTGATCAGTCCAGAGGTATACACAGAACCCCTTAGTGCAAGATATGTGGACCAAGCCTGACAATGTGGATGTTAACAGCCATGCAGATGGGTATATCATGTAAATACTGGTATGCATTTGCCCCCATAGGTTATGCATTCACACACCCCTGTTTGTCCTGACACATAATAACCACTGGTACAGAGGCGCCATGGCCACATACTATCCACTAGTTAGTGACATATATCTGTACAGCATCCCACTGCTTTGACATACATGACTGTTATGGTGGCCTGGCAGTAGTACATCTGGCAAGTATCTAGAGATAACATCACACTGGGTAAGTATACTAAGCTGCTAGGCATGTAACAAAGGACTGTGCAGGCTATAGGCAGACTGCCACTACACGGGCCTACATTTCTTATGGGAGAATACACATGTACCTGCATATATAGCAGGCTCTACAGGCATGTCACAGCACAGAGTAACAGACACCTGTGTGAAAGTGCATAACCACAACCAATGTGAACACAGCCACATATGGTAGCTAGTGTAATATTACAGTATATGGACTATCTCATCAACACCATCCTCATATGTGCCACTGACACACTAACCCTACATATACTGAGCCACTACATAGTGTGGTTTGATGCCTGTCTGTGGTATGGGACATGTGTGTGTTTGACCTTACAAACATGTAAACCAACAGGGTAACATACAGTGGCACAGCATGTAACAGACAGAACGGGACCAAGAACAATGGCATCTACCACAGTCTGTACACAGGCCAAGGTACATATTCGCAATACACACTGTCAACAATCACCATAAGTACACAGACCTCAGTACTGTACACACAACCACAAAATGCCCAGGTTATGTCCTCAAAGAGAACCCCTACTATACATAACATGAATCACAGTCTGATATCTCACTGGCTTATCAGATATGATGTCAATAAATTATCTGTACAGGACATATGCACCTCTTACTGCATGACATATGTACACAGTTGTGGCTGGAGGCACAAATACAGGGCCAATATTGACATGTTGCTGTGATAACCTCATAACTGTACTGTTGTAACAGGTTTTGTTGCAACATATGTCCTATGAGGGATATGAGGTCAGTAACTCTCATGTCTGTCACCATGTACTAACTGTAATCCTCACACTATGCTTCTGCAGTTTCACAGACAGGTGCTCTGTGAGTAACACAAGAAACAAAAATCTCCACACACTGCCAAGTCTGTAGATGACCCTACAGATGGGGTTTCCTCAGAAGCATAGCACTGCCATGACAGGTATTAAAACATGTAGACCAGCCATATTCACACACACCCTGTTAAACCAAGATTACTCCAAATGCAGAACAGCAACGCTTACTTTCTATAGTCATGTAAGGCACATTCCCCTCCTGCGTGTTGGCCTGTTTCCACAGTGTATGTTGTTAGAGGTAAATCCCCAATCTATCTGAGATGCTGTTGCCAAATAACAGATCTAGGTCCTGCTCACAGTGAATGAAAAGGCCCAACACCAACACAATGTTCCTACATATTGGAGTGTGTTTCCATGCAATTGGCTATGGGAATGTTACCACATCTGTTCCACGTGCAATCAGCTAGAGGAGGGCTGCAATTCAAGCAGATGCTATCAGCTGATCATGAGCATCACTTAAAAAACACATGCTGCTCCCTAAGCAAAGCAGGTGTAAGCCTCCACATCCAACAGAGATGGAGTGAGAGAGGCAGACAGAGGCAAATATAAGTCAGGAAGTATGTTTGTGTCACACACCTACCAGTACAGGGTATCAAACCCCTGATTGACATTGTATTGCTATCACATATCTATTGAGTTATTGGATGTGCCACATAGCTCACATGTTGAGGAGCTCTCCAAACATATATGTGATGGTGAGTGACATCTGCAACAGTGATATGGTAGCTATACGGTAGGTGTAGTACATGTGCCTGTTCGCATGAACAGGTGTCAGCACCAACACAGCCACACTCTCTCAGGGACCCACACACATTGACACACTTGGCAGGGTCAGGAATATACCTCCTCGCTAGTTAGTTTGCTACAATGCAGTACTGTGCAGGTATCACATGCACCACAGGGGTTATCTAGAGGTTAAAGGGTATGTGGAGGTGTCTGACATCAGATACCATGCTTCAATATGCCAGTGGGTTGTAGTGAGTATGAATGTTGTCAAAAGCATCATACACCACACACAGACACAAGGTGCCAGTACTGACAAGCATGGGTGCATTACTTCACGGGTGTGTAGTGGTTGTCTGTGCCCGGCGGCTATACAGGGCTAGGTGATGGGTATACCTTGGCATCAGGCCACATGACAATGGTCTGCAGTACAGCTCAGACGTGTAATGTCTGGATTGGCCCACACAGGTGGGTATTGTATTCACCATCCAGTCACCTGGGTAACTGTTGTGTGTGGCCATTGCTGTGCTTTGCTTGCCATGTATTAAGAACAACTAGCAGCCTGAAAAGGACAAAATTAATTACTTCAAACTCTTTGGGCTCAATATCAATATAGTGGTATTAGCACTACAGCTACCCCTCCACAACTTGACTAACCTCTCTCCTTGATTGTTTCTTTGTCTGCTTCTCATGGATGGTGCAGCCCAGCTCCGTTCGCCCTCACTACCACTCGGGCTCACTTTGCTCCCATACCCTACCCCCCATTCCCACCCACCCCATATCAATTACATTTATAATCATACACCACACCCCCAACCACTCCTCACTTCCAGTTACCAGTCATATCACACCTATCATCCACCACTCCAACACAGGCAACCACTCCCTGTACACTCACATACACACCATACTCTCTCACATCAAAATAGCATGTCCTCAGCTCCCAATGCCCACCTTCTACAACTGCTACCTTCTCTCCGCCTCTTGTCTATCCTCTCCTCCTACCACCCACAACTTTACTTTACCCCACCACCACCATGGCAAACTGATTCCATTACCACTTCCATTAAACCTAACCATTCCCCTTTATCATCATATGACCTCTCCTCCACCCTACCACCCTCCTGTCTACCTAAATGTATTACCTATAAAGCTCGACCCCACTCATTCCGTAGACCAGACAAAATATTTCACAAACTAAAAAAACTTTATCTACACCTACTACAAAAACTCTCATGTTGTGGTGACATACACCCAAATCCAGGACCTAAAAATTGTAAAACCACAAATTCAACAAACCTTAATCCTCTATATGCATGACCTACCTCATCCCTTCTCCTTATAAACATAAATTAAGGAGCATACTCAACAAAACACAGGACCACCATGCCCTACTAGCCCTATGCAAACCTGATATAGTATTAACAGAAACTTGGCTCAAGCCTGAATATCATGACAATGAAATAACAGCCCTCAGATACAACGTAATACTCAAAGATAGGTCAGGAAAAAGGGAAGGGGTGTAGCCATACTTTTCCAAAGCCACCTCTCCCTGGAACAATTTGATTGTAACTCCCAAGAAGTCCAAGACATATAATTAATTCTAGCCATACTAAAACAACCCTAATAACTAAATAATTATTGCAGGAGGGTATATCCCACCAGTCAAAAACACTAGCATACTAGAAAATCTACTTAACTGGTTGACATCATCCCTTCCACAAGAAACCATACTTTTAGGTGACTTTAACATTGACTGGTCTGAATGCACCAGCCAAAATACCCCTACCTATATTAACCTCCATGGGTTTACCCAAGTTATAGCTACCCCCACAAGAATAGATAAAACCTCCAAATGGCAGTCAATCTTGGACTGGATACTATTATCTGACCCCACTCTGCCCCACCAATCAGGCTGTCTTCTTGACAGTCTGAGTGACCATCAAGCAACATACTTAGTTAGGAACCGGTCTCACCTAACAAATCAACCCATTCTGAGGGTCATACATAACAAAAAAACCTATAGACCCCAAGACTTTATCAACTCACTAAAATCCTGTACGTGGACAGCCCTAAAACAACTATCACTAGATGAAGCTGTAGAGTACTTTAACTCAACCTTCCTAAACATCCTAAACTCTCATCCACCACCCAAGACCACTAGAATTAAAACCAACCATGCATCTTGGCTATCAAAAGATACTAGGTCTGTAATGAAAGAAAGAGACAAAGCCCGGTCACAGTTTCGCAAACATAAAACATCTGCCCTGAGACAGAATTACCACGAGCTCTGTAATCGAGCCAAAAAACTAATAAAACATGACAAAACTAACTACTGTAAAACAATACAGGAAAAACACATCAACAACTCTCAAAATTTCTGGGCCTCAGTAAATAACCAACTATACCCAGGAAAACCTACCACTCCTTCCCCAGTATTGTCAAATAACCTAGACAACATCCCCACCCAATTTAACAAATACTTCACTGAAACACTCCAAGCCCTAGCCAATTCCCAAAACACTAACACCAACCCCACAACAACAGTAACCCCACCCTTTCCAATACAGAAAACAAACACCCCAATGTCTCCCTCAACTCAGTCACCACTAACACAATTGCTAAACTGCTCAAAAAAATTAAACCAACGACACTAGCAGCTGACAACCTACCTGCAAAATTCCTACAGATTACTGCAGAAGCCATAGCCTATCTTGTCTGTGTCCATCCTCATAAACAGGTCAATAACAGAATCCAAAGTACCCCACTCTTGGAAAATATATCACATTATACCATTGCACAAAAGGGGGTCAATCCCTTGATCTTACAAACTACCACCCCATAGCAATTCTATCACCCCTATCAAAAAGAACAACCTACTATCCTCATACCAGCATGGTTTTAGACCTTCCCATAGCACTACCACATCACTGCTTTCATTCTTCAACATTGTCAATAATCATAGAAGTAATGGTCTGTATGTATCCTCCATATTCTAAGACTTATTCAAAGCCTTTGATATGGTTAATCATGGAATGCTCCTAGAAACCCTAGCTACCCTTAACATAAGCTGCTCCACCATATCGTGGTTGGTAACTATTCATATAACCATTAACAAACAGTTATATGGCAAGACCTACTGCCCCCCTTACTGCCAGTCTCTATAGGTGCCCCACAAGGGTCCATCCTCTGTCCCTTGCTATTTTCACTATTTACTAATCAAATAGTATAATCCTTACTCTCTGCTTCTATAGAGCAGTATGCAGATGATATCACTATTATATGTGTTGCACCCACCTTGAATGAACTAAAAACCATCACCCAAAATAACTTTACCCTAGCTGAAAAAAGGTTTACCAACATCAAGCTTAAACTCAATCCCAAAAAAAAAAAAGAAACTCATTCTCTTCAGCCCTGGTAGATCTCTTCCAGTAGACAATAACTTTGCCATACAATCCAAAGATTATACACTAATCACCCCAACATCACACACTAAGCTTTTAGGCATAGATATTGACAATAATCTGGAATTTGACATCCATATCACACAAACAATCAAAAAGGTCAACAAAAAGATTGGACTCCTTTATAGGAACTATCAATTCATGACTAAGCACACCAAAGCCACCATTGCTAGAACCCATTTGTTATCCATCCTCCTATATGCCTCCCCTATCTTAACTAACCTTCGCCACATAGATCTAACCAAGATGGAATCTTGCTACAACAAGATTGCCAAGTTTGCTACCGAAGCCACTCATAGGTCCCATCACTGTCCAGCTTTCAAGCAACAGAACTGGCTTGAGTTTCCACAACTCCTCCTACACAACCAGCTAACAATTGCACATAAACTCTACTTCCATCCTGATAAAACTCCTGCCATGCAACAACTAATTCACTCCTATACCCCCTCCAGAAACTTAAGATCTTCACACCTGAACCACATAAATGTCATTAAACACAAAAATGAGGATGGAAAATCTCTCTTTGCCTGCTCCATTGCCAGAACCTGGAATGCTCTCCCAGATCACCTAACCTCTACAACCTCTACTTTCCAGTTCAAAAAACTTCTCAAAATGCATTGCATAAAAAACTGGCTCTGTCCATGTCACCCCCCAGGCTAGGCCATATCAATTCTCTGTTGCTGGGATTCTACTAACTATCAAATGATGGCTATCCACCTCCCACACTCCCTACTTGTTTTCCCAAAAACACAGAGATTGAAACAATTATATTAGTAATTGCTCTTAGTTATGTTATAAGATGTTATTATTTCCAAAGTATGCTCAGCTAAAAAAGAACTCCTGTATTATTTTATCTTGTTATTGCTATCTGTTATATTGCATGCTAAGTATGCTCTACAGTATTGAGCCCATGTATGAGTTATCTAGTAAATGTGTATCCATTGTATTTTACTGTTATTGAAGCTTTTCTCCCTGGGCCTCCACTGAAAATGGACCTGTGTCCAGTCAGACGTTCCCGGTAAACAAATGTAAAATACAATAAATAAATAAATAAATAAATGTATGTGTTCTTTAGTTCATGACATGGACAGTGTCTGGGATGTGCACACATTCATGACATGGACAGTGTCTGGGATGTGCACACATCCCACATGCATGTACAGTGACATGTGGAACTGTACCTGGGGTGTCTGGCCCATGTTGTGTACACAGATTGTTATCATCAGATGTGCCAGTCCTGGCCTCATATGGTGGGAACTGGTAATGGACAGCAGGTTGACCCTGCACCTACATTGATAGCATGATACAGGTATTCCATGGTGTCAGTGGCATCTGTCCATACAGGGCATATGTTTAAGGCATGGTATGTCCTTTGTGGATCACATTTGATGACACCTCAGGTGCTGCAGGTGTCCAGTGGGGAACATAGTGAAGGCACACTGTCTGCATGTACATGCCTATTGTAATGATGGACAGGGTGCCATGCCCTCTGTAGTCCACTGCAATCACACTATGGTTACTGTCTGTGGGCAATATGTAGGGTACTACCAACATAACGGTTGTTGCCTAGGCAAGTGTGTTTGTGTATGTGACATGGGTTGAGAGTGTTCTCTGGGTAATAAAAGGGTTGCTAACTTTGTTCGCCAGGCTTTGATGTCACATGTAGGGATATGGATTGGCACCCCAGCCTCTCGGCTATTTCACATCTGTTATCCCTGTATGGTGGACATTGTGACATATAATGGGGCCACCATGTAAGAAATTTGCAAAACCCACTCCACAATGAGTCCAGTTGTTACACACTCACAGCCACTTCCACCCAGGATATGAATGACAAACACAGACACACACACATCTGCCATGCCTGGGATTAGAACTCCTACATAATTAATTACACTACAGCACTAAGCAGTTATAGGATACGCCATGGGGATTACTAGAATACTGCTTCTCCAAAGGTGTATTTCACAGTGAATGACATCAGCGGCCATGCCAAAGTAGGGCATTTCAGCTGTAGTGAGTGTGACTAGCCTAAAAAGCATTGCTCCCTACACAGACATAGAAACATACACACAAACATCCATACTTGCCATGTGTGGGAATAGAATCCCTACCAGAGTACGATATCACATTACAGAGTTACTCTACTATAGGACATGCCACGTAGATTACTGGGCTACACCTTTCCCAAAGGTGTATTTCGTAGTGACTGACATCAGCAGCCTTGCCAAAGTAGGGCATTTGATCTGTAGAGAGTGTGACTTGCCTAAAAGTGCATTGCTCCCTACACAAACAAAGGAACACACACAAAAACATCCACACTTGCCATGTGTGGGAATAGAACCTCTACCCAGGAACTATATCACAATATAGCATTACGCTGTTATAAGATGCTCCATGGATATTACTGGGCTACACTGTTCCCAAAAGTGTATTTCACAGTGACTGACATCAGCAGCCTTGCCAAAGTAGGGCATTTGATCTGTAGAGAGTGTGACTTGCCTAAAATGCATTGCTCCCTACACAAACAAAGGAACCCACACAAAAACATCCACACTTGCCATGTGTGGGAATAGAACCTCTACCCAGGAACTATATCACAATATAGCATTACGCTGTTATAAGATGCTCCATGGATATTACTGGGCTACACTGTTCCCAAAAGTATATTTCACAGTGAATGACATCAGCAGTCTTGCCAAAGTAGGGCATTTGATCTGTAGTGAGTGTGACTAGCCTAAAATGCATTGCTCCATACCTAAACAAAGGAACACACACACACACACACACACACACACACACACACACACACACACACACACACACACACACACACACACATACACAAACATCCACACTTGCCATGTGTGGGAATAGAATCCCTACCAGAGTGCTACATCACACTACAACATTATGCTGTTATAGGATGTGCCATGGAGATTACTGGGTTACACCTTTCCCAACAGTGTATTTCACAGTGAATAGGTAGCCATGCCAAAGTGGGGCATTTTAATTGTAGTGCATGTGACTAGCCTAAAAAGCATCACTTCCTACACAAACAGACACACACACACACACACACACACACACACACACACACACACACACACACACACACACACACACACACAGTTGTCATGCCTGGGATTAGAACTCCTTCCTAACTAGTTTATCACACTACAGAATTACACAGTTATAGGATGCACCAGGGAGATTACTGATTTACACCTTTCCCAAAGGTGTATTTCACAGTGAATGACATCAGCAGCCTTGCCAAAGTAGGGCATTTGAATTGTACTAAGTGTGACTAGCCTAAAAAGCATTGCTTCCTACACAGACAGTTGCCATGTCTGGGATTATAACTCCTACCTAATAAATTTATCACGCTTCAGCAGTATGCAGTTATAGGATGCGACATGGAGATTACTAAGCTAAACCTTTCCCATAGGTGTATTTCTCAGTGAATGACATCAGCAACCTTGCCAATATAGGGCATTTGAATTGTAGTGAGCGTGACTAGCCTAAAAAGCATTGCTCCCTACACAGACAGAGACACACACATAGTTTCCATGTCTGGGATTAGAACTCCTACCAAACTAGTTTATCACACTACAGCATTATGCAGTTTTAGGATGTGCCACAGAGATTACTAGGCTACTCCCTTCCCAAAGGTGTATTTCAAAGTGGATGACATCAGCAGGTTTGTCATAGTAGGGCTATGGGGAGGGCAGTATGTGTGCATGGGCCATAGCCCATTCATCTAGACGTTGACACACCCCATGCAGGCACACACAAGGTTATATTCCGCTGGTAGGTGTATACAGCTGCTAGATGACTACTGCCTTGTACAGTCATGTTGCACAGCTAGCACTTGCACCACATAGTCTGTAATGCTGACAGATACCAGTGGCTAATTTCTACAGTGAGTGACATTCACACATCATGTGGTTGTAGCCATTTGGCTGTGTGCTGGGTGGAACAGGCCTCATGATGGATGGCTCTTTGTCACAGTCACTCTCTTCCACACATCTATGTATGTCTGCTTTTGGCTTATTATAGTGTGTTGTCCTTGGATATATGTCTGTATTCCGATCCAATGTGTGTGCAAAGCATGACTGGTGCATACTGAGGAGTGTATGCACTAACATCTGTGACTGTCAGATATATATGGTCCACTGTTGTTTGCAGACATGGGCTTCATTTGTTTAAGTGTGTTAGCATGCCCAGTATGACCTTTCAGTATGTTATTGTCTGACATTGCCTTAATTTCTCTAAGTGTGTGAGCACACCCAGTATGCCCTTCTGTATTGAATGTGTGGATTCATTCCAGGCAGTTTGTACTCCAGTGCAGACCTTTGTGTTGTACACCTACAGGTAGCAAACTGTTTCTGCAGGGTAGCCGTAGATCATTTGGCAATATGGGGACAAACTGTGCAGGGGATAGTGCGTACTGTAGGTGATTGTGTCTGTGCTGCTTCTGCTACATGATACTGGTGTTAGCAGAGATATTCAGACATGTGTGATGTTATACACGGTGATGTTTTATGTCCTCAAGTACTGTCAGGTGGACATTCTTGCTCACAATGATGTTCTGGGGTACAAGGGTGACTGCAGCTGTGTCTGATATTGTCGGAAGATGCTTACATATTCATGGAAAATTTTTCCATTCTGGAGGGGGAGCTGCAGACACTTGCTGCTGGGTCTGTGTATCCGGTTCAGCACCTTGGTGCACTGCTGGCAGAGTTTCCCATACTTGTACATCCATTGACATGACAGCATGGCCTTATCTTGCTGTGGCAATATGTCACAGCTGTACAGATTCACACAAGTTACCAAGAGGCAGGGGCCATGAGTCAGGACATTACCCCTATTGTGGTGTATGGACAGGTTTGTAGCCACCCATTTATGTGTTTGCAGCCAGGGATAGTGTGTGCACACAGCTGTGTGTTGGACCTTGCACATTTCATGCTGCCCATGCTCCCACCCTGCTCTATTATTCTATCCTCTTCCATACATTATGCATACAATCTATGCTACTTTCCCTAAGATTATCACCTCATCATAGCTGTGTTTTGGTGTTGATCCACAGTTCATGCAGTGGGACATGGTGGACATATTACTGTGGTTTGTCCACATGGCCTTGCATATGGCTTATGTGGAGTGTTTTATGTTGTTATTTGGGTGTCCATGACATAACATGCATTAGTAGTACATGTGAGACACAGGCCTTTGGCAGAGGCCTGTAGGCCATTTGGTGATGATGAAGGCCAGCTGTGGCAGGATGTTGGATTCTGTCAGTCCTACAGTCTCAGACCGCCATACAGTATATTCCCCTGGGGTGACAGGGTAGGTGTGCTAGGTGTTCATGCCAATACTTTCTATCAGTCTTGATCAGGTGGTGTGGATGCTGGCAGTGTGCTACCTACAGCTAGGGACACACCTGCATGGGACACCTTCACTGCATGCTGCATTCTTTCACTATTGCCATATACAGGTGAAGTCATATTGTACCCATTCTCAACAGCAGGGATATGACCAGAGCAGTACCTGTGGCGAGCTGGGTGCATGTGTGCTATGGACACTACTTGCATCTGATGCACAGATATGCATGGGGAATTCCAGTTATGCTGGCATGTGCATGTACATAAGCTGTTTCCCAATACATCAGTCCTACCACCTTTGTGATCTGCAAGTGTTCAGCCAGATGACACCGGTATCCCCTACTACAGGCCCAGATAATGTGACACATACCTGTATGTACAATTCCAAGGGTGTGTCCATTTCACAGTTACACATTATATACTGTATGTCTGGGGTACTTTCCCCTATGTACTGCTTGTATATCTAGCCCAACAGCCATGCCATGTCAATCTTTCAGATGGTGACACATATTACCTCCATATATTTACAATGACTTACTGCTAGCATGTGTTATAGTGGTGGGAATTGTCTTTAGCACTGCAGTTGTGAGGACTTGGCCCTGTCATCAGCAGTAGTGGGCAATGGCCACCAGGTCATACCTCAACATGCATACATACTGACCACTCTCACACAATATGAAACACACACCAACCTAACACACACTCTATCCTGCTACCTTGGCCACCTCTGGGCATCTGTGCTCCACTGGTATTATACCTACACATACATGTTACTACATTTCTACATAGGATTGGGGCGAGCACACCTGACTGTTACTACATTTCTAAATAGGAATGGGGGCACACCTGAAAGTTACTACATGTCTAAGTATGGTTGGGAGGCACACCTGACTGTTACTACATGTCTACATAGGATTGGGGAGGCACACCTGACTGTTACTACATTTCTATATAGGACTGGAGGGGCACACCTGACTGTTACTACTGTCTAAATAGGATATGGGGGCACACCTGTCTGTTTCTATATTGCTACACAGAACTGGTGGGGCACATCTGCCTGTTACTACATGTCTACATAGGATTGGGGGACGGCACACCTGACTGTTACTACATTGCTACACAGGATTGGTGGGGCACACCTGACGCTTGTACACATTTACTATGACTGTATAGGTATGTCAGGTACTCCTTTTTATTCTGTTTTCTAACCTATCATGCTGACTAGTGGCATGTCAGTATACTGCAGGCCTTATGTTTGATTGACCTACATATTAGTTTCTGACTTCCTACCCTTCAGAACTAACATCCCACTGCCTGACCTGATGTAGTCTGTCTGTGTAGGCCTGGGGGGGTTACCCATAGGCATCATTCAGTGGCCTTACCACAGCCTTTGTGATTGTCTACACCGGTCCTGTTTGCTGTGACTGTTGTTGGGTATGGGAACCTCCTTGACTGGCATGTGTGTGTCATATGGACACATGTGGCCCAGCACATTTCCTGCAGTGGGTTTTGTCACCATGTGTAGTACTGGCTATTATGGTGACACCTGTGTTTGTTACAGATCTCATGCTGCCACTATAAGTGTCTACTATCTGCTGGCATCCCATTCAGCCACCTGATTCCCTTGCATGCTCACATCCATACCATAGATACAAGTAACAACACATACTACTCCAATCAGCAATCTGTAAGGGGAGTGACTTACCTTGTGGGTGTGCCAGTATTGAGGATGGTGCTGGGGGCTGCCTATGTTGGATGTGCATAGTACACTCCCTATACATGGTTGAGCACATGTAGTGTCATGTTTGTCATCCATTTTACTGTATGTGTGAGTCAGAGAGAACTGTCATTCCCTGGGTTCCTACTGTGTCAGTGTATGTGCTATGCATTGTCTCTTTGCCAAGGCCATGGCACACTGGGCACACCTCCATCTGCCTACTGGGGCAAGCTCAGGTTGTTCCTCCTCTGAGTCATTCTGTGCCTGTGCAGGCCTTGGCATTGGTGGGGGGATGTATGGCCCTGCCCCGTGCTGTTCCTGCTGCAGCTGTTTTCACAGGATCATATTTGTGTAGCATGACACATACAATAACAATTTGGGTATATGTAGCTGGTGAGTACTGCAAGGCTCCACTGGATGTGTCCAGGCACTGGAACCATGACTTGAGCATCCCAAACACATGGTCTGTTATGATTCTAGTCTGTGTGTGTGCCTCATTATGGTGTTCTTGTTCAGGTGTGTGTGCATTCCTGATGGGTGTCATCAGCAACGGTGCCAGTGCATAGCCAGCATCCCCCACTAGCTTACCATAAGGGATGTCTCCACTGGCAAATCTCTGGTACAGCTGAATCAGATGCCAGATGTGGGAATCGTGATAGCTTCCAGGTCAGCCAGCACACACATTGATTATAATGCCCTGGGCATCGCACACAACCTGGAAGTTGATGGAGGGGTAGCCCTTATGGTTGATGTAGACCCTACCCTGCTCACCAGGTGGTGCTTTGGTGCATATGTGCGTGCAGTCTATAGCACGCACCACCTCAGGGTCTTCTGCTATTTGGTGGAAGAGATGCATATTGCTGGCCAACACCTCATGGGTTTTGAGGAAATATATGTGCTCACCGGCATGTGCTGACCTGGCATCCTAGAACTGGTGGAATACTATGGATGCTGATGCCTGTGAGATCCCCATGATGGGCTTTGGGAGGTACCTGTGGCTAGTATTCCTAGGCCTACACATGCCTTGGTATCCATTGGGATGGGTTCCCCTCTGTTAGTTCTGTGTGTCAGGTGTGGCCGGCAGAGCTCAACAATTTGCTGTAGGAGGTCCCTGTCCACCTTATGGTGCTCCACTATCTCTAGTTCATGTAGCCCCTGGTAGGTTACCCTGGGTCTGTACACCCATCTCCATCTCCTCATTGTGGGTTGGTCAACAGAATTCTCATCCTCACCACCCTCAGCCTCTTCCACATGTTGATGTCTGATAGCTGCTGCAGCTCCTATCATTCTGTTGTTTTTATTTGTTAAAAGTTCCCTGCTTGTATACACCGGTGGTGTAGAGTATGTAGGATAAACCAAAGGGAAAGGTGTTTGCATAGTTTATAGTAGTGTTCTGGGCTGGGTTGGTCTGCTGCCTGTGTAATTAGCTGATTCTGATACGTTTCACCTGCCAGCTATGCTGGGTCTCCTAGATTACCTTCCTACTGCAGTTTTCCCTTCGCATTGCCTTCCTGTTTGAGCCCAGGGGCACGCTGCACAAACACAGTGCTCAGATGTGTATAGAGCTGCTATTTCCTGGTTTACTTTTTTTTCCTTTAAAACACGGTGTGCGGCCCTCACATCTGCTTACGCAATATAAAGAGTGCTAGGCAGCCTCAGGCACACCCCCTTGCTTAGCTCTGCTAGGCTAAGGGCAAACCCAAGCCACAGGGCTCCAGTCCGCTAACAGTATGCCTGACACACCTCCCTATGATGTCAGCTAACTCCTAGGCTTGCACCAAGCTATTCCTGCTTTTACACTGTTGGGTGCTGACTAGCATGCAGGGGAAATCTGGGATTCAGTATCATTCCCTTCATTTGCATAGGATTGCCTGCTGAAGCATAGTTACAGGTCCCACACTGAGCCTCCCCCCCTAGCAACCACTATTCACTGGCCATGTTGTCTTTTGCCTGCCATTGAGTATAATGGCAAAATAGTGATTTTGGTTAGAATGCTTATTTTAGTTTTTTTTTTCTTATTTTCCGCCAGATCTCGTTTGCGTGTCACTGCCCTATGCTTAAACAGCCGAGATTGGCTAAAAAAAAATAAAAGTTGATTTTTTTTTTCTTTTTATAACTGTTTTCCAAACCAATGGCCTCATAGTTGGCCATTGGCATGCTTTCTACATAATATCCACCCTTTATTTGGAGCTGCCATGGCTCCATTTTGTAGTTTGTGGAAATGTACTCCGTTACTGGCGAAGTACATTTCTACTGATTACACTAGACCTGCACAGCTGGTTTCCAGCTTCCTGGATCACAAATTCACCTCATTTATGTGGATTTCTCCTGCAAATGGGGTAATTTGCATGCAGGGGCTGAGCCCGTGCAAGACTAGTGCAGGAGCGCTTGTGCATGTCCCTACAGGTTATTCCTGGATTGCACGGCAGACATATTGCCTGCTGGAGCTCCTGCACTAGTCCTGCATGCTGTACAGGGCTTGCTGAATCCAGGGGTATGTTTAGCCAAGATGCTAGAATTTTATTTATGTGTTACATTTTTTGCACACAGTTTTTTCTTTCTGTCTACTGCATTGCAAACAAGTTTATTGTTCAGTATGTGTTCTCCCCCTTTCCTTCCTTCTATACAAACCTGGTTAAGTTCTTCTCTCCTCACCCTTTGCCCACATTTCTCCACGCTAACCTCTTATTAAATTTCTCTACCTTCTGGCCACCTGCTACCTCATGTTTACTCTGTTATTGTAAAGCTCGTCTCTCCCCACCAGTAGGTATTACTGTAGAATCAGCATACATTGTATCTGTATCCATTATAAACCTTTCCTACTATGCTCTGCTTGTATTAATATTTGATAACTCTTAAGGTGCTTGTAACTGTATTTATTGCAAATTATTGTTCTTACTGGCTTTTTAGTAATTACTGTTCTAAACTGCTATGTCTGTGTTACAATAATTGTCTTTGGAGCTTTTCTTCCCGGGGCTCTGCTGCAAATGGTCTAGAAGCCCAGTTGGACCATCCCCATAAACAAATGTAAAATAAATAAATAAATATTCCCCAGCTATAATACATTTTCCTTAGCCTGTTATATGTTGTAAAATGCATTCTTGTAGTTGTGCCTTACATGTCAGTTGCAGCTCAGCCATTTATTGTCTACCAAATCATTAACATGGAATTTGTACAATTGTTCTTCTAACTGAAAATAATTGTTTTGTATTATGATATAATAAGTGCTTGTTTCACATTGTGTACCTCTGGGCAGATCCTGAAAATGGTCCATTGTAATCAGCATTCCACCAGTTTTAATGAAGATAGACAAATAGATAGATGTCACATTGGAATGTGTGGAAATATATGCTGCAAGTTTACAAATGAGGGTCATACATATCCATGCAATGCAATCTATAATATTCAAAACTTTCAGGATAAGCACAGACAGAGGCAGTGGTATAATCTTACACCTGGTAAGACTTGGAAGGCCTCTATGCTAGTGAGTACCTTGGAATATCTTATTCCTACACTATCACCACAATTATAACTTATCCAGACCAGGTCAATATTTTCCAGCATTGTGTAATCCAGAAAAGTTAAAATCAGACAAAAATGTCATAGGCTTAGAAAACAGGTGGTTTATTCCCTCAGAAGTTCTTATACCCATGGATCAATGCACACTTTTAAACCACAACAGTCCTGGAGCAACAGGGACCTTACAGTGGCAATATTGGCTGTCCTGGGATAATTATGGTAGCCTGAAGGTAGCCATTATAATCCTGTGGTCTTTCTTTCATATCCATTTGTTATCCACACAACTGACCAAGTATTAAATCTTACAGTGTCAGACACATAAAAATGGAAATTAGCTACATCCTTGTAAAATAATAGCACGTGATACAGCTTTGACTCAATAAGAATTCCTATGGATCACATGACTTTACTTTTCTATTTGCTAGATCCAACATACTACCTTCACCTTCACCATAGGCCTCAGAATAGAGATGGCGACTTGTTCAGTAATTTAAAAAAAATGCAATTGTCAACTGCTGGCCAGATTTAAATGAACACAAATTAATAGCAATATAATACGCTTGAAAGTTTCCTTCATCCACAGTCCAGACTCTGATGGCAGTTCCCTGTTGTATAATATTAAGAGCAGTAACATCACTGCAAAATCTATCAACAAGGAATTTCATAAAGTTAGCAACTGATATTTCTGTTAGACAGAGGTTACACCCCACTACTCAGAATTTTAAAAGTCATGCACTCCAGAGTAACAAGCACATTAATAGGTTTACTGCAAGTGCATGAATCCTAGATGCTGAAAGACTACCTTCTTGCAGCCAGGGATGCAGGCATCTTGTAGTTTGCAGAGCTGGAAAATCATGCTCGAACTTGACTACATGTTAGGTTTAGGGAGAGGAGCCTTAGGTTTACTGAGTGAGAAGGTAGTTTAGGATTCAGGCAATAAGGCAGTTTTCAGTTTAGGGAGTGAAAAGGGAACTTCATGTTTGGAGATTGGGAGTTTTATGGTTATGGATCAAAATGGGACTTTCTGTTTAGGAAGCAAGAAGTGAGTTTAGGCTTTCAGAGTAGGAGAGTTTTAGGTTCAGGGTGCAAGACGAGAGTTTAGGATTAGTGGGTGGGAGTGGAGTTTTAGGTAAGGAAGTGACTGGGGACTTTATCATTAGAGAAGGAGGAGTGGAGTTTTAGGTTTATGGAGCAACTGGGGACTTTACTGTTAAGGAGGGGAATACTGTGGCTAGGGTCTGGTTAAGAGTTTTATGGAGAGAGAGTTAGGGTTCTGGTGAGAGTATGTCAGGTGAGGTGGAGGAAGGGCTAGGTAATTAACTAAAATCAGGCTAGTGAGAGTTAGCACAGTTGTCAGTTAGAGCAAGTGGCAATGATCAAGTGTGTCCTGAGCTACTAGCCTGCTAGACCTTGTAGAAGGTCCATACTTCCACACACCACAGCAGTTGTCATGGTGAGTGGAACTGCACTCCTGCTGTCATTACTCCTGTGAATCTATGTATAAGGAGGAGAAGTTAGAGTATTGGTGGACCCTCACCTTTTCTACCTCATGGAGTTCCTGACCTGTTAACATCTGCAAGAAAGACAGCCAGGTCTCTGCACTTGACAGGTTTGCTACTTATAAGAAACTGATTCATCCAGGAGCTGCACTGTGAAACACAATATGACCTGTCTTTTTCTTAACCAAGCAATGTCAGTTCACTTCAGAAAACTACTCTGATGCTTTTGTGTGCTTGTTTTGTGCAATATTCTCAAAGTATGGGTGAAGGCAAGTCATGATTTGCATTTATATCTGTTTCTGTGTAAGTACATATAATTAAAGTTTTGTCTAGCCATGCTTTTAATGGATATTTGGTCTAGCCTAAATACAAAAGGGGAGGTGGTGCAGAATATAATGCACAATACCTATAGTGTTACAACATGTACACTGCATCATGTTACAACTAGCTCTTTTGGGGTACTGCATACAATACACAATACCTATAGTATTACAACGTGTACACTATGCTATATTACAACTAGCTCTTCTGGAGTACTGCATACATACAATGCACAATACCTATAGTGTTACAACATGTATGCTGTGCAATGTTACAACTAGCTCTTCTGGGGTACTGCATACAATACACAATATCTATAGTGTTATAACATGTATAGTGTGTGAGGTTACAACGAGCTCTTCTCAGGTACTTCATACAATGCACAATACTTATAGTTTTACAACATGCACACTGTGCAAAGTTCTAATTAATTCTTCTGGGGTACTACATACAAAGTACAATTCCTGTAGTATTACATGTACACTGTGTGATGTTACAACTAACTCTGCATATAATGCACGATACATATAGTGTTATAACATGTATGGTGTGTAATGTTATAACCAGCTCTTCTGACACCCTGGGCCTTTCCAGGATCTGGTGTCCCTCAACTTAAAGTAGAGAACCAAAAAAGAAAAACGAAAGAGTCCTTTCTCTTCTTTAAGCTCCAGCAGATTGCTTGCTACAGCTAACAGAGAGAACTGATCACTTTGGCCCCGAACAAGAATGCACAATCATTGTTCATTTTAGAATACTGATAATGCACTTAACCACACATGGAGCAATAAAGAGCTTCTGCAAAAGCATTTTTGGCATTCAGAAACTGAATGCCAGTAATGAAGATAACACTCCCTGACATCTTGAGACAGGGTGGCTGCCCCTATGCCCCACCCTAGCTACTCCACTTATGTTTAACTTCTTCCATATGTGTTGTTATTCAAACATGAGCTCCTAGCAGTGTGCCCACAGTGAGAAGCTTTTGCAGCATAGAGTCATAGCAGGGGAAAGGAAAAGAAACATTAAGTAAAGTTATATGTGCACATGTCTGTTGTCACATTGCTTCTTTACAGTGTGCCTCCTTAAATGCCTTGTTCTTACATTGGCAGCTGCAGGAAGATGTTGCAGTGATGCAGTAGCCATACTGATTACTGTTAAAGCAGCCTTGTCCAGACCTTATTCCCTCATTTCTGTGTACTACCAATATATGAGATAATGGTATAATTCTAAAATGAACGTAGATTCCTATATATCTCCTTATGAAAACATATGATTAATATAAATCTAACCCACATGGAAAATTCCACATACAGCCCCCCCGACACACACACACACACGCACACACACACTTTCAAATCTCCTTCCTTATCATGATTCTTTTTCTGAAGCTCAAAAATACATTGCCTAGCACTTAAAGGTATCTTCACCTTGGAGCTTAGATATTTCTTCATTGTATCTTTGTATTCTGAGTAGTTTTATGCATCAAAATAATTGTAAGTTTTTTTATAATGTTTTAATATGTTTTACCACAAAATGACCACTGTGGAGTCTACCATACTAATATAATTTCACTTCAAAGCTTGGTCCAGTGGTTCCAAAAATACTTTTTTTGTATAATTCATGCTAGATATATGGAACAGATATATTTTTAAACCCTCATATGACTAGAAGGACAGTAGTGTGAGTTACTGGCAGCTTACTCAGCCTCTGGAACCTGGCTATTTTTCACTTTTTGCCTCAATTTCTCTTTTGAATTAGTCTCAGAGTAAATTTAACTAGTTCACAGCAATTGTAATCCCTCAACAAAACTGAATATTTGAACTCTTGCAGAATGTTGAAGAAGTAAATGGAAATCTCCATAAGGGGAGATTTTCATTTACTTCAAAGTAGTACAGCCACGGAGTTGGTATATTTAAGTAGTGGGGGGTGTGGAGGTGGAGGGGGCTTGTCCCCCTGCCTAGACTATTTAGTTTTTTTTTTTTTTTTTTAATTTTTTGTTTGGAACTTTTGATGTTTTAACAGTTCGATCACTAAGGGTCGAGCTTTAGTGATTCGAACTGTTAAACATTCAATGTTCCAATATAGAAACTCTTTCTGTATTCATTTTCCCCACTTCTCTTGTATTGCTCTTCCCTGAATTGTTAAATTACGGCATACTAACACTGCACTGAAACAGTCCCCAGGATTCAGCAAGCTCTGCACGATGTGCAGGAATAGTGCAAGAGCTACTGCACGCGGTATGGCCAACGAGCGATCCAGGAATGAGT
The DNA here is from genome assembly GCF_019279795.1 of Protopterus annectens. NCBI lineage: Eukaryota > Metazoa > Chordata > Ceratodontiformes > Protopteridae > Protopterus > Protopterus annectens. The sequence goes on from NC_056737.1 coordinate 283,435,465, forward strand.
TCCTGGGACGTGCACGAGCGCTCCTACACTATTCCTGCATGGCCACCACTGCTCTGTGCTAATTACCCCATTTGCTGGTTAAAACCATGCAAATGAGGTGAATTAGTGATCCAGGAAGCAGGCAGGCATATGTGCAGGAATAGTGTAACCTGCAGAAATGTATTTGGTTACTAACTGAATACATTTCTGAAAATTACAAAACAGAGGCATGGCAGATCCAAAGAAGGCATGTATTCAATGTAGTAGTCATGCCAACAGCCAAATATATGTCCATTGGCATGGGAAATAGTTGCAAAATTATAAAAAATAACTTTTTTTTAGCCGATTTCGGCTGTTTAAGTGTAGGGCAGCGCTGCGCAAACAGGATTGGCCCGAAAATAAGAAAAAAGTTGGAAATAAGCTTTTAAACCCACATCAGCATTTTGCCATGATAGTCAATGGCATGCATAAGACAGCAATGCCAGGAAATAGTGGTTGCTAAGGGAGAAGGCTCAGTGTGAGTGTGGTAACTCTGAATATGCAAATGAGAGGACTGATACTGAATCACAGACTTCCTCTCAGTGTTAGCTTGCACCCAACCATGTAGGTGCAGCAACACCATGGTATAAGTATAAGAGGTAGATGACCTCATAAGAGTGTCATGCATGCTTTAAGCTTGTAAGGAGAATAAAACAAAATATGGAGCAAACACCTTCTGAAAAGGCAGCAATTGTTAATAAAAGGAAAAGTTCAATACTCAGAAGGTGAACCAAGGCAGCGGCAGCAAAAATGCAAGTAGTCGGTGCAGATAAAAACCACACAGTTCTCTTCACATATAGTCTCTCCACCAATAAACCACTCGCAGAGCGAAACAGCTATCGTAAAAAGGCAGTTTTATTGAGTAAGCGCTTTCACCAACACGGCTTCTTCAGACTCAAATACAAATGACTGAAGCACATATAATATACTGTTAAAACCAGTAAAAAAGCGGGAAACAACTCAATTAAGCAATTAGTGCAATAACAATCAATTGGATTAAAAACTTCACTTTATACACAAGGTACTAAAACCAATATAATGCTTTAAAAAACAATATAATGCTTTAATAAACATTCATTAAATATAGAATAATCAAACAATAATAAGACATTACTGAAACATACTTCTCAATAAAATATATGGGATCTATTTGATATATAGGAATAGAAGATAAAAAACTGAATATAAGTTAATAAGCCTTCAATCTTCTTATTTTCAAAAAGGGTCTGACAGAAACCTTAGCATTAAGGCCTGGTGGAACGTCAGATCTCAGTTTAATAATCCACATGTTTTCCCTATTCTCAGTGTGTGTTCTGATATCTCCACCTCTAATATTGGCATTAACATGTTCAACTATCCTAAAAGTAAAAGTATGCTGAATCCCAAACTCAGATACATGTTTGGCCAGTGCATTGCTAACATGCCCCATCCTGATGCTGTATAAATGTTCGCGTATGCGATCCTTAAAGCATCGATTAGTCTTCCCTATATAGAAAGACTTGCATAGGGAACAGGTAGCAAGATATATAACATTTCTGGACAAGCAATTACCATTAACTTTAAAGAAGTACTGACGTAAACTGAAAGGATGAATAAACAAAGTAGAGGGGTTAATATAAGAACAAAAACTACAACTGCCGCAACAGCGTGTTCCGCTTTGTTGAATACTGGATCGTAAGTTGGTGGGACCTCTGTCACATAATAACCTTTTTAAATTCTTTTTATTCCTGTATCTAAACTGGAGGGCATCACCTAATATTTCTCTAATATGAGAGTCAACCATCAAAACATTCCAATGGCTCCTAACTAATTCCTTGATGGCAGCAACATCATTGGTGAAAAAGACCGAGAATGCTTCTGTGCTAACTGGGACATTACCTATTCTAGTGTCACTCTGGACTACATGTAAAGAATCTGTCCTCTCAGAAAAGTATGGGGCCGCAATATCTTGTCTCAAATCTCTTAGGCCTATAGTGCCCTTAGAGAAGTCATTCGGTCCATATCCTCTCTGTGTCAATCTTCGATTCAAATCACCTAGATCCTGTTCAAACCCTGTATTACTGGGATTGTACCTAGACGCCCTCAATGCCTGTCCCTTCACTATGTTGTTAAAAACATAGCTGGGATGCATACTGGAACGGTGTAAAATTGTGTTTTTATGACAATTCTTCCTAAAAACACCTGTGTTGATCAAGCCACTATTTAATTTCTCAACAAAAACATCTAAAAATGAAATCTTAGTTTCAGACATTTCATAAGTAAATTTAAGATAAGTAGTGGAAGCATTAATATAAGACACAAAGCTATTTAAATCATCAATGGATCCCCTACATAGAAAGAAAAGATCATCTACAAAACGTCTGTAGAACAAAACATGTTCAACATACGCTGTAGATTCATACATGACTTCATGTTCCCATTCAGCCATAAATAGGTTGGCGTAGCTATTGGCACACGAAGTGCCCATAGCCACGCCATCTCGCTGTAGGAAACATCTACCTTGAAAATAGAATATATTATTGGATAAAACTAACTGTAATAATGACATTATTAAATGAATTTTCATATCAGACATTTCAGATGCCCGTTTTAAGTGGCGGCAAACTTTGTCAATACCAACTTGGTTAGGGATTACTGTAAATAGGGACTGGACGTCCATGGTGACAAAAATAAGGCCAGCTATGTCTTGTATACCACTAAGACTAGCATAAAGGTCAAGTAGAAATTGCTTTGTATCTTTCAAAATAAATGGGTTACTATCTACTATGGGTCTTAAATGACTCTCAAGATAAATCGAAGACGGCTCAGTTACCCACCCCCTACCAGCCACAATTGGTCTCATAGGGGGGTTCCATAGAATTGTATGTACCTTAGGCAGGCCATTAATTAAGGGAATCATTGGAGTGGGTACATCCAAGAACTGAAACAGAGAAAGCTCTATCACATTACTATTTAAAAGACCTAATAGGAACATATGGACCTTATGTGAATAGAACTGCACCATATTAAAAGCTAAAGGCTGATAAAATTGTTGATTACTCAACATGGAAAACATCCTGTTCACATAGTCATCAGTATCCAACACCACTATGCCACCCCCCTTATCTGCTGGCCTGATGGATAATGATGCATCCTTATTTAGCCCATATAGGGCACTTCTCTCTGAAACACTTAAATTGTACCTGATAAAAGGGCGTCTATTAGTGTCCCTCAGTTTATATAAGTCATCCTCAACGAGCTTAATGAAGGCTGCTAGGAGTGGATGCAATTGTGGTGTAAAAACACTAGGTCTTTGAAAGCGTTTATTATTCATAGGTACGGTATTATTACCAAAAGTTAAACGTAGAGATAAATTCCTTACATATAGCTTAAAGTCTCGCACTGTCTCTTCAAATACACTACTTGTAGTGGGTATAAAGGACAGCCCTTTTGACAAAACAATTAATTCTTCTGTAGTCAAAGAACGGGAGGAGAGATTGAGTACTAAGTCTTCCCTTTCCCATTTACTTCCCACATTTTCTTGATGTTTTTGTTCGGGAGACATTCTGATGACAACTTCCGTTTTTGTCTCCCTCTGCTCTGTGATCTCATCCTCCCCATTCCCTTGTCCTCCCTGATAGGAAAAGGATGGGAAGAATTGAACACCTTAACTGCAGCAGTGTCAGAGTCATTGGTTAACACATTGTTGGAATCTTTTGACATTAGTCTAAGAGGATTGGTATTAGTATTTTTACTACGTACAACTGGTGTCGAGACCGGAACTGTATCTAAGGAACTATCCGTCTCATGTGAGACTAATATTATGTCAGAAGTACAGATGGTTCCTTGCTTGGTACTGCTTTCTTTGTCATTAGCAATAGTGTCTGATAGAGTGTTAGATAAAACACTCTCACAAGTCACAGAGCATCCAGTCATAGTAGATGGTACACCATCAATGATAGGCTTCTTACTTTTTGCAATATCACAATGTTCACTATTGACTATAGATGTAGAAATAGTCTCTAAAGGCAGCTTATAGTTACCTCTAGGTGTTGTTCCTCTAACAGCATTATAATTATTGAAATCACTATTTGGTCTAGCAAACGTCGTTCTAGGCCAAGTGAAAATCTGGCCCATTTTGAAGTCAGTAATATCTCGCTGTAATTTGTTCTTCTTCTGTGCAATGAGTTTTCTCTCATACTGACTGGCACTGTCAATCACTTCACTAAGGTTCTCATCAATTAATGAGTGTGGAAAACGCTCATATAATAAGCGCTGTTGTTGGTTAATACGTGTTCTTAATTCTTCTATGGGTAAGAAAAAGTCATTAAGGAGCTGCATATATTTTACACTCACCTCAATATTGAGTTGCTGCCACTGGTACAACAGTTCAGGGTAAGTCGCACCAGTGGTGGCATCTTCAAAACTTCAGCCCCTTGGAATAATCCGTCGCTTTATGCAAACTTGGAAATGCAATCGTTGCGACTGTAAACGCTTTAATTTAGAGAAATCTCCTTCCATCGCCTCTAATAATGAGCGTAGTTCTTCTTTACTATAACTTGCTTCCTGATGTTCTATGTCCTCACCGCAGCAATCATATAACATTAACGGATTCGCTCTCTCACGTAAGCAGTCAGCAAAGCGTTCCGCTATGGGTCTATCTGTAAGAGAGCTGCCCATTGGTTGCTTCAGAACATACGGTAACTCAATTTGATCATGAGCTTTCTCTGCCATGTCTCCGTAAGTAAAAAACAGCAAAATGTAAGGAGAATAAAACAAAATACGGAGCAAGCACCTTCTGAAAAGGCAGCAATTGTTAATAAAAGGAAAAGTTCAATACTCAGAAGGTGAAGTAGTCGGTGCAGATAAAACCACACAGTTCTCTTCACATATAGTCTCCACCAATAAACCACCGCAGCGAAACAGCTATCGTAAAAGGCAGTTTTATTGAGTAGCGCCACCAACACGGCTTCTTCAGACTCAAATACAAATGACTGAAGCACATATAATATACTGTTAAAACCAGTAAAAAAGCGGGAAACAACTCAATTAAGCAATTAGTGCAATAACAATCAATTGGATTAAAAACTTCACTTTATACACACGGTACTAAAACCAATATAATGCTTTAAAAAACAATATAATGCTTTAATAAACATTCATTAAATATAGAATAATCAAACAATAATAAGACATTACTGAAACATACTTCTCAATAAAATATATGGGATCTATTTGATATATAGGAATAGAAGATAAAAAACTGAATATAAGTTAATAAGCCTTCAATCTTCTTATTTTCAAAAAGGGTCTGACAGAAACCTTAGCATTAAGGCCTGGTGGAACATCAGATCTCAGTTTAATAATCCACATGTTTTCCCTATTCTCAGTGTGTGTTCTGATATCTCCACCTCTAATATTGGCATTAACATGTTCAACTATCCTAAAAGTAAAAGTATGCGCATACGCGAACATTTATACAGCATCAGGATGGGGCATGTTAGCAATGCACTGGCCAAACATGTATCTGAGTTTGGGATTCAGCATACTTTTACTTTTAGGATAGTTGAACATGTTAATGCCAATATTAGAAGTGGAGATATCAGAATACACACTGAGAATAGGGAAAACATGTGGATTATTAAACTGAGAACTGACGTTCCACCAGGCCTTAATGCTAAGGTTTCTGTCAGACCCTTTTTGAAAATAAGAAGATTGAAGGCTTATTAACTTATATTCAGTTTTTTATCTTCTATTCCTATATATCAAATAGATCCCATATATTTTATTGAGAAGTATGTTTCAGTAATGTCTTATTATTGTTTGATTATGCTATATTTAATGAATGTTTATTAAAGCATTATATTGTTTTTTAAAGCATTATATTGGTTTTAGTACCTTGTGTATAAAGTGAAGTTTTTAATCCAATTGATTGTTATTGCACTAATTGCTTAATTGAGTTGTTTCCTTTTACTGGTTTTAATAGTATATTATATGTGCTTCAGTCATTTGTATTTGAGTCTGAAGAAGCCGTGTTGGTGAAAGCTACTCAATAAAACTGTCTTTTACGATAGCTGTTTCGGCTTCAAGCAGTGGTTTATTGGTGGAGACTATATGTGAAGAGAACTGTGTGGTTTTTATCTGCACCGACTACTTGCATTTTGCTGCTGCCTTGGTTCACCTTCTGAGTATTGAACTTTTCCTTTATTAACAATTGCTGCCTTTTCAGAAGGTGCTTGCCCGTATTTTGTTTTATTCTCCTTACATTTTGCTGTTTTTTACTTACGGAGACATGGCAGAGAAAGCTCATGATCAAATTGAGTTACCGTATGTTCTGAAGCAACCAATGGGCAGCTCTCTTACAGATAGACCCATAGCGGAACGCTTTGCTGACTGCTTACGTGAGAGAGCGAATCCGTTAATGTTATATGATTGCTGCGGTGAGGACGTAGAACATCAGGAAGCAAGTTATAGTAAAGAAGAACTACGCTCATTATTAGAGGCCATGGAAGGAGATTTCACTAAATTAAAGTGTTTACAGTCGCAACGATTGCATTTCCAAGTTTGCATAAAGCGACGGATTATTCCAAGGGGGCTACGAGTTTTGAAAATGCCGACCACTGGTACGACTTACCCTGAACTGTTGTACCAGTGGCAGCAACTCAATATTGAGGTGAGTGTAAAATATATGCAGCTCCTTAATGACTTTTTCTTACCCATAGAAGAAGAATTGAGAACACGTATTAACCAACAACAGCGCTTATTATATGAGCGTTTTCCACACTCATTAATTGATGAGAACCTTAGTGAAGTGATTGACAGTGCCAGTCAGTATGAGAGAAAACTCATTGCACAGAAGAAGAACAAATTACAGCGAGATATTACTGACTTCAAAATGGGCCAGATTTTCACTTGGCCTAGAACGACATTTGCTGGACCAAATAGTGATTTCAATAATTATAATGCTGTTAGAGGAACAACACCTAGAGGTAACTATAAGCTGCCTTTAGAGACTATTTCTACATCTATAGTCAATAGTGAACATTCTGATATTGCAAAAAGTAAGAAGCCTATCATTGATGGTGTACCATCTACTATGACTGGATGCTCTGTGACTTGTGAGAGTGTTTTATCTAACACTCTATCAGACACTATTGCTAATGACAAAGAAAGCAGTACCAAGCAAGGAACCATCTGTACTTCTGACGTAATATTAGTCTCACATGAGACGGATAGTTCCTTAGATACAGTTCCGGTCTCGACACCAGTTGTACGTAGTAAAAATACTAATACTAACCCTCTTAGACTAATGTCAAAGGATTCCAACAATGTGTTAACCAATGACTCTGACACTGCTGCAGTTAAGGTGTTCAATTCTTCCCATCCTTTTCCTATCAGGGAGGACAAGGGAATGGGGAGGATGAGATCACAGAGCAGAGGGAGACAAAAACGGAAGTTGTCATCAGAATGTCTCCCGAACAAAAACATCAAGAAAATGTGGGAAGTAAATGGGAAAGGGAAGACTTAGTACTCAATCTCTCCTCCCGTTCTTTGACTACAGAAGAATTAATTGTTTTGTCAAAAGGGCTGTCCTTTATACCCACTACAAGTAGTGTATTTGAAGAGACAGTAGACTTTAAGCTATATGTAAGGAATTTATCTCTACGCTTAACTTTTGGTAATACCGCACTATGAATAATAAACGCTTTCAAAGACCTAGTGTTTTACACAATTGCATCCACTCCTAGCAGCCTTCATTAAGCTCGTTGAGGATGACTTATATAAACTGAGGGACACTAATAGACCCTTTATCAGGTACAATTTAAGTGTTTCAGAGAGAAGTGCCCTATATGGGCTAAATAAGGATGCATCATTATCCATCAGGCCAGCAGATAAGGGGGGTGGCATAGTGGTGTTGGATACTGATGACTATGTGAACAGGATGTTTTCCATGTTGAGTAATCAACAATTTTATCAGCCTTTAGCTTTTAATATGGTGCAGTTCTATTCACATAAGGTCCATATGTTCCTATTAGGTCTTTTAAATAGTAATGTGATAGACCTTTCTCTGTTTCAGTTCTTGGATGTACCCACTCCAATGATTCCCTTAATTAATGGCCTGCCTAAGATACATAAAAATCTACGGAACCCCCCCTATGAGACCAATTGTGGCTGGTAGGGGGTGGGTAACTGAGCCGTCTTCGATTTATCTTGAGAGTCATTTAAGACCCATAGTAGATAGTAACCCATTTATTTTGAAAGATACAAAGCAATTTCTACTTGACCTTTATGCTAGTCTTAGTGGTATACAAGACATAGCTGGCCTTATTTTTGTCACCATGGACGTCCAGTCCCTATTTACCATAATCCCTAACCAAGTTGGTATTGACAAAGTTTGCCGCCACTTAAAACAGGCATCTGAAATGTCTGATATGAAAATTCATTTAATAATGTCATTATTACAGTTAGTTTTATCTAATAATATATTCTATTTTCAAGGTAGATGTTTCCTACAGCGAGATGGCGTGGCTATGGGCACTTCGTGTGCCAATAGCTACGCCAACCTATTTATGGCTGAATGGGAACATGAAGTCATGTATGAATCTACAGCGTATGTTGAACATGTTTTGTTCTACAGACGTTTTGTAGATGATCTTTTCTTTCTATGTAGGGGATCCATTGATGATTTAAATAGCTTTGTGTCTTATATTAATGCTTCCACTACTTATCTTAAATTTACTTATGAAATGTCTGAAACTAAGATTTCATTTTTAGATGTTTTTGTTGAGAAATTAAATAGTGGCTTGATCAACACAGGTGTTTTTAGGAAGAATTGTCATAAAAACACAATTTTACACCGTTCCAGTATGCATCCCAGCTATGTTTTTAACAACATAGTGAAGGGACAGGTATTGAGGGTGTCTAGGTACAATCCCAGTAATACAGGGTTTGAACAGGATCTAGGTGATTTGAATCGAAGATTGACACAGAGAGGATATGGACCGAATGACTTCTCTAAGGGCACTATAGGCCTAAGAGATTTGAGACAAGATATTGCGGCCCCATACTTTTCTGAGAGGACAGATTCTTTACATGTAGTCCAGAGTGACACTAGAATAGGTAATGTCCCAGTTAGCACAGGAGCATTCTCGGTCTTTTTCACCAATGATGTTGCTGCCATCAAGGAATTAGTTAGGAGCCATTGGAATGTTTTGATGGTTGACTCTCATATTAGAGAAATATTAGGTGATGCCCCCCAGTTTAGATACAGGAATAAAAAGAATTTAAAAAGGTTATTATGTGACAGAGGTCCCACCAACTTACGATCCAGTATTCAACAAAGCGGAACACGCTGTTGCGGCAGTTGTAGTTTTTGTTCTTATATTAACCCCTCTACTTTGTTTATTCATCCTTTCAGTTTATGTCAGTACTTCTTTAAAGTTAATGGTAATTGCTTGTCCAGAAATGTTATATATCTTGCTACCTGTTCCCTATGCAAGTCTTTCTATATAGGGAAGACTAATCGATGCTTTAAGGATCGCATACGCGAACATTTATACAGCATCAGGATGGGGCATGTTAGCAATGCACTGGCCAAACATGTATCTGAGTTTGGGATTCAGCATACTTTTACTTTTAGGATAGTTGAACATGTTAATGCCAATATTAGAGGTGGAGATATCAGAACACACACTGAGAATAGGGAAAACATGTGGATTATTAAACTGAGATCTGACGTTCCACCAGGCCTTAATGCTAAGGTTTCTGTCAGACCCTTTTTGAAAATAAGAAGATTGAAGGCTTATTAACTTATATTCAGTTTTTTATCTTCTATTCCTATATATCAAATAGATCCCATATATTTTATTGAGAAGTATGTTTCAGTAATGTCTTATTATTGTTTGATTATTCTATATTTAATGAATGTTTATTAAAGCATTATATTGTTTTAAAGCATTATATTGGTTTTAGTACCTTGTGTATAAAGTGAAGTTTTTAATCCAATTGATTGTTATTGCACTAATTGCTTAATTGAGTTGTTTCCCACTTTTTTACTGGTTTTAACAGTATATTATATGTGCTTCAGTCATTTGTATTTGAGTCTGAAGAAGCCGTGTTGGTGAAAGCGCTTACTCAATAAAACTGCCTTTTTACGATAGCTGTTTCGCTCTGCGAGTGGTTTATTGGTGGAGAGACTATATGTGAAGAGAACTGTGTGGTTTTTATCTGCACCGACTACTTGCATTTTTGCTGCCGCTGCCTTGGTTCACATGCTTTAAGCTTATTGGAGCTCTGTGGCCATTGTTTGCCCTTAGCTAAGCACAGCTAAGGAAGTGGGGTGTCTGGGGCTGCCTAGCAGTGTTTACATTGCCTAAACCAGTGTGCTTGTCATGCACTGGGTTTTAACCAAAAAAAAAAAAAAAAAAAAAAAAAAACAAGAAATAGCAGCTCTGTTCAAATCTGAGCTCTGGGTATGCACGGTGCACCTCAGGGCTTAACCAGGAAGACAATGGGATGGGAAAACAGCAGTAGGAAGGCAATCAAGGAGAACTAGCATAGCTGGCAAATGAAATGTATCAGAAACACCAATTACACAGGCAGCAGCCCAGCCCAGCACAGTACTATAAACTATGCAAACACATTTAACTCTGTTTTTTTTCCACAAACTCTACACCACTGGAATACACAGATGGGGAAATTTTGCCTGACAAAACTAACAAAATGTTAGGGTCTGCTGTTGCTCTCATACACCAATATGTGGAAGAGACCGAGGGTGGTGAGGATGTGAATGCTGATGACCAACTCACAGTGAGGAGGAGGTGGAGAAGAGTGTACACACCCAGGGTAACCTACCAGGGGCTACATGAGCTGGAGATAGAGGAGCGCTATAAGGTGGACAGGGACATTTTACAGCAAATTGTTGAGCTGTGCCAACCTTGCCTCACACACATAACCAACAGAAGGGAACCCATCCCAGTGGATACCAAGGTATGTGTAGGGTTAAGAATACTAGCCACAGGTACCTTCCAAAGACCAACTTGGGATATCATGGGGATCTCACAGGCATCAGCATCCAGGGTACTCCAGCAGTTCCTGGATGCCATGTCAGTACATGCCGGTGAGCACATATATTTCCTCAACACCCAAGAGGCATTGACCAGCAATATGCAACTCTTCCACCGAATAGCAGAATACCCTGAGGTAGTGGGTGCTATAGACTGCATGCACATACACATCAAAGCACAACCTGGCGAGTGGGGTAGGTCTGCATACACCACAAGGGCTTCCACTCCATCAACTGCCAGACCGTGTGCGTGCCCAGGGCATTATTCTAAATATGTGTTCTGGCAGCCCTGGAAGCTATCACGACTCTGACATCTGGCATATGACACAACTGTACCAGAAATTTGCCAGTGGGGACATCCCATATGGCCACCTAGTGGGGGATGCTGGTTACCAGCTGGAGTTGTGGCTGATGACACCCATCAGAAATGCACATACACCCAAACAAGAACTCAATAATGAGGCACACACACAAACCAGAATCATAACAGAGCATGTGTTTGGGATGCTCAAGTCATGGTTCCAGTGCCTGGACATATCCGGTGGAGCCTTGCAGTACTCTCCAGCTACATGTACACAAATTTTCATTGTATGTGCCATGCTACACAATATGATCCTGTGGAAACCGCTGCAGCAGGAACAACACGGGGCAGGGCCACACAGCCCCCCACCATTGCTAAGGCCATCACAGGTACAGAGAGACACAAAGGAGGAACAACCTGAGCCTACCCCCATGTAAGCAGAAGGAGGCATGCCCGCTATGCCCAGACTTTGGCAAAGAGGCAACCCATAGCACATGCACTGACTCGGTAGTGGCCCAGGGAATGACACCTCTCTCTGAACCCCACATACAGTAAAAGGGATGGCAAACATGACACTACCTATGCTTTACCATGTATAAGGAGTGTACTATGTGCATCCAACATAGTTAGCTCTCCAGCACCATCCTCAATACTGGCACAGCCACAAGGTTAATCACTCTTCCTGTCAATTGCTGAATGGAGTGGCCTGTTCTGCTAGTTGTATCTATGGTATGGATGTGAGCATGCAAGAGAATTGGGTGGCTGAATGGGAAGACAGCAGATAGTGGACACCTATATGGGCAGCATGAAATTCATAGCAAATACTGGTGTCAACAAAGTAGGCAGTACTAGACAAGGTGAGAAATCCCACTGCAGTACATGTGGTGGCCCAAATGTGTGTCCATAGGACACACACACATGCACGTCAGTGAAGCTCACATACCTAACACCAGCCAGCAGGACAGGTGTATTTGACCATAAAGAAAGGCTGTGCTATGGCCTCCAAATGATGACAATGGTGAACAGTCCCCCCCTCTAGACCTACACAGACAGACTACAACAGGTCTGGCAGTTGTATGTTAGTTCTGAAGGGTAAGAAGTCTGAAACTGTAATATAGGTCAATAAAACCTAAGATCTGTACTCTACTGATATGCCCCTAGTCTGCATGATAGGTCAGAATACAAAATGAAATGGAAGCCAGCAGAGTACCTGAAATACCAGTTCAGTCATAGCAAATGTTTACAGTTGTCAGGTGTGCCCCCCCCCAAAATCCTATGTAGAAATGCAGTAACATGTACATGTGGGTGTAATAACAGTGGAGCCCAGATTACCTGAGCTGGCCCGATTTACAGGATAAATTGTTGCATGTGTACAATATGCAGGGATCCATGTGTTAGGTTGTTGTGTGTTCTATATTGTGTGGAAGTGGTCAGCATATAGGCATAGAGGGTTGTGTCTTGGTGGCCTATGGCCAGTACTGTTGATGACAGGGACGTGTTCCAATGACAGTTCCAACCACAATGCATCTCAGCAATACCCAATTCACTAGTCATTCATACTCACTGTTCAGATTTCAATATCTGTCACCATCTGAATGATGGACATACCATGAATGTGGACCCAGACATACACACAGTACCCAGGTGGAAGTACCTTAGACAGAGTACATAAAATGTAACTATCATCTGCACACACCTTTGGAATTGTACATTCAGGTTAGCAGCACATTAGTTGTCTGTGTAGTATGGAATACTGATGTAGTCTGGCTAATTACTGGCAGACCACAAAAAGCAAGGAGACTGCCTATGTCCCAGCATAAGGGCAGCTTAAGGGGAATGTCCCAGGTATATCTGTGAGTCAGCTGCAAGAAGCTTCCATATCACACATGCACTCAGCTCACTCCACCATCAGCCACATGTTTATCACAGGTCATATCCCTGCTGTTGGGAATGAGTACAGTATGACCCCCACTTCTGTATGGGAATACCCAAAGAATGCAGCATGCTGACCAGGTGTCCCATGCAGGTGTGTCCCTAGCTGTAAGCAGCACCCTGCCAGCATCCAGACCAATGGATTAATATGGACATGAGCTGTTGCCATTAACACCTTGCACGCTTACCCTGTCACCCCACGGGAATCCAATGGCTTGCAGCCTGGGAATGTAGGAGTGACAGAATGCACTGGCCTGCTACAGATGGCCTGCATCACTACCAAATGCCCTACAGTCTTTTGTCAATGGCCTATGCCTTACCCCTACTGCCAATGTATGTTATCTTATGGGGTCCCAAGTAACAACATAATGCAGTCCACAAAACGCAAATGCAAGGCCATGTTGACAAATCCCAGTAGCATGCCCACCATGTCCTACTGCATTTATTGTGGACCAACCCCTAAATACTGCTGGGATGAAGGGACAACTATAGGGATAATTCTCAGATATCGCTCTCATAATGTTAGGAAGAGGATAACATAACAGAGTGGGGGGTGTAGAAGCATGGACGTTATGGAGTGTGTAAAGACTGAAACTCTGATGTGTGCCCATACTATCCTTGCCTGCAAACCCAGTAATGGGTGGCTACAAACCTGCTCATAGACCACAATGTGAAGGGGAACTGACCAGATATATGACCCCTGCCTCTGGGTAACCTGGGTGAATTTGTACAGCTGAGAGGTATGGCTACAGCAGGATATGGCCATTCTATTTCGTTGATATCTGTACAAGCAGGGGATCCTCAGCCACCACAGTTCCAAGGTGCTGGATCATTTACATAGACCCATCAGCAAGTGTCTGCAGCTACCCTTCCAGAATGGCATGAGTGTGCAAGAATATGTAGGTTGCAGACCACAATACTGGACACAGCCTCATTCATCTTGTATTTCCCAGGAAATAACTGTGAGCAAATAAATTTATCTGTCAGTAGTTGATGACATAATACAACACAGTGTAACACAGAATAGATGTCTAAATATCTCTGCGAACACCAACCATGTAACACAAGCAGCACAGACACAATAGTTACAGTATCCCACTATCTTTCGCCCATTGTGACTCCATATTGTCAACCTATCTACAGATATCCTGCAGAAACAGGTTGTTAGCTATAGGTGTAGAACACCAAATCCTGGACTGTTGTACAACCTACCTGGCATGGATTCACACACTCAATAAAGAAGGTCATACTGGGCATGCTCCTACACTTAGAGAAATGAAGCCCATATCTGCCAACAACAGTGGATTATGCATATCTGCCTGTCGAAGATGCCTGTACACAGACACCACATTGCACACTATTCATGCTTTGCACACACATTGGATAGGAATACTCACACATACCCAAGGCCAACACACTATAATATGTCAAACATACACACACAGAGATGTGGAGAAGAGAGAGACATACAGTGACAGACAGATTTCCATCATGAGGCCTGTCCCACCCACCACACATCCAATTGGCCAATATCACATGATGTACCGATGTCAATCACTGTAGACATTGATTTTGGTAGCCCTCAGCCCTATAATGTCTGTGGTGCTTGTGATAACTGTGTAACATGATAGTACAAATCAGTATTCATCTAGCATTTGTATACCAAGTCCTATCAAATGTAAAGTTGTGTGCGACTGAGTGTTGTGTGTGTGTTTCCAGAGGAATGGTTTATGGCCCATTCACACACACTTCACTTCTCATTGCCCATGTTAGCACTCATGCTGTCAGCCACCTTGAAATAACCCTCTACCAAATCTCAGCCTCATAAGCACCATGGCACTTGCAATAACTGTGTAATGCTATAGTATAACATACTAGTTAGGTAGGAGTTCTAATCCCAGACATGGCAACTGTGAAACTGTATGTATGTGTGTGTGTGTGTGTGTGTGTGTGTGTGTGTGTGTGTGTGTGTGTGTGTGTGTGTGTGTGTGTGTGTGTGTGTGGAGGGGAATGATTGTGAGGCCATTTGCAGTCACTATACCTTTAATTTCCCTACTTTGACAAGCCTGCTGATGTCAGTCACTTTGAAATAACCCTTTGGGCAAGAGCCAGCCCCATAAGCTCTGTGGCACTTGCGATAACTGTGTGATGCTATAGTATAACATACTAGTTAGGTAGGAGTTCTAACCCCAGACATGGAAACTGTGTGTGTGTGTGTGTGTGTGTGTGTGTGTGTGTGTGTGTGTGTGTGTGTGTGTGTGTGTGTGTGTGTGTGGAGATGAATGATTTTGAGACCATTCACAGTCACTACACCTCCCATTGCCCTAGTTTAGCAAGCCTGCTGATGTCACCTTGAAATAAACCTTTGAAGAAGGCCCAGCCCCATAAGCTCCATGGTGCTTGTGATAACTGCTTAATGATATAGTGTAACATACTAGTTAGGTAGGAGTTCTAATCCCACACAAAGCAAATATGTGAAACTGTGTGTGTTTGTGTGAGAAAGTGCGTGTGTCTTTGATAATACCTGAGATTATGGACATTCACACTTACTGTTCTCTCATTACTCCTCCTTTAGCACTGCTGCTGATGTTATTTACCGGAGAGCCCTCCAACAAGTAAGCTCCATGGCACGTGCCATAAATTCAGAATAATGTTGTAGCAGTAACTACACAGATATGGGTTTGAATCTCATCTGTGGCAAGTAGATATGTGTGTACATATGTATTTGTGTACCTCAAAGATTTTGACCCCATTTACACCCAGTACACATCTCAGAGCCTGACTTTAGCAGTCCTGCAGATATCATCCACCTTAGAAGTACCTGTTGCCAACCCTAAACCATGTCATATCAGTGGTGAATGTGGTAAATGCATACCATAATGGTCCATAAAGATTGTTAGATAGAGGTTTGAACCTCTCCCCTGGTAAATGTAAATGTGTGTTTAGTGTAACATTATTTTTGGGATCTCTCACCCAGTACATCACCCAATGCCAGTATTTACAAGGGCTGGTGATGTTCCTCACCTTAGAAGTACCTTGGGACACCATTCATTCTATAATCTCCGTGGCACATGTGATAAATGCGGTACACTATAATAACAATACATAGCTAGGTAGGGGTTTGAATCTCAGTAGTGGCATGTGTGTCTGTCATCAATATCCTGTGTGGAGCTTGCTGTGATTGTATAATAACAGGATCCATTGTCGGGTGGGTTTTGCTAAATTATTATGTTGAGGACCTAGCATATGTCACAATGTCCACCTTACAAGGACAACAGATGTCAAACACCAGAGAGGGTGGTGTAGATAATCTATATCCCTAAATGTGACATTATCGATTGGTGAACCATATAGACAACCCTTCCATTACTCAGAGAACACTCTCCACCCATGTCTCATACACAAACACAATTGGCTAGGCAACAACAACTATATTGGTAGTTTCCTGCTTATTGTCTCACAAATAGTAACCACGGTGTGATTGCAGTGGACAACATGCCTGTTGACCACAATAGTGCCACTGACATCAGAAAGTACGGTGATGTGTTACATCTCCTGACTGTGTGTGTTATCCAGCAAGTAAAAGGACATGGTACCCTGTCCCATTCCCACAGTAGGCAAATAAATGCTTACAGTGGCCCTTTTGCTATATTCCCCACTGGACACCTGCAACAACTGTAGAGTCTGCAAATGTAACCCACAAAGGGAATACCATGCCTTATACACATGCCCTGTATGGACAGATACCACTAACTCCACTGAATACCTGTATCATGCTGTCAATGTAGGTGCAAGCACAACCTCAGTTCCATAGCCAGGTCTCACCAAATGAGGTCAGGAATGCTACATCAGAAGATAACAATCTGTCCACAAAACATGCCCCAGAGACCTCAAGTACACTTCCACACGTCAAAGAAGATGCATGACGCAGAAGACCCATTATAGAATACAACGCCCCATTTGGTATGTACCTCTCAATACATCTGCAACAACTGGAAAGGCCACAGAAATACCTCACTAAAAAAATCACAGGCCTAAAGCAGATGCCCTATGCTGACCACCTTAAAAAACTCCAGCTATACTCTGTTGCATATCATCTACTCCGAGGCGATCTCTGCTTAACATACAAGCCATGTCAAACCCAGAGCTGTTGGACATGCTACACTTAAAGAAATCCCAATCCCTCAGAGCCACACACTCCAGGGATCCAAACCTTGTCATCACAATAAACAAAACATGCTGGAGGGATAGGTTCCTGACCCAGAGACTCCCCAGACTCTGGAATAGACTGCCCATACATGTCAAGCAGAGCATCTCTTTGGCCCTCTTCAAAAGGAACATTGATGATTGAATGGGAGAAAGGAAATTCACCCCAGGGATTACGTCAGTCACCCTGCTAGACAGGGGTCCAGGGAAGTAAATAGTGTGGGAAGAAATAGCCAGGGAATTGTTATGGCTAGGCTTGTATAGGCCCTAGAGTCGATAGCCTAGTACCAACCTATGAACCTATGAACCTATGTGGGACATGTGCACAACTCAGACACTGTCCATGTTATGAAATATAGATTACATATATGGGAAGCAGTGCACATCACTGGCCACCACAATAGTAACCCAAATGAGTTGATGGTGAATACAATACCCACCCTCGGAGATCACTCCGGGGACTACATCCCTGAGCCACACTGGAGACTATTGTCATGTGGCCTGATGCCAAGGTATTCCCTTTGCCTAGCCTTGTACAGCCTTCAGGCCTATTCACCTACTACATACCTGTGAAACAAGGAGCCTATGTATCTCAGTACTGGCAAGTATGTGTTTGTGTGTGTGTGTGTGTGTGTGTGTGTGTGTGTGTGTGTGTGTGTGTGTGTGTGTGTGTGTGTGTGTGTGTGTGTGTGTCTGTGTATGTGTCTGGAGATTAATAATTTTGAAGACATTCACACTCACTACACCTCCCATTGTTCTACTTTAGCACACCTGCTGATGTCATTCACCGTGAAATAACCCTTTGGCCATGTTTCAACCATGTAAGCTCTGTGGTGCTTGAGATAACAGCATAATACTGCAATGTAGAAACTGGTTAGGTAGGAGTTCTAATCCTGATCCTGCCAACTGTGATAATGTGTGTGTTTCCCTGAGAGAGAGTGTGTGTGTGTCTTTGTTGACACCTGATTTTGTGGGCATTCACACTTACTTTACCCCTCCTTTAGCACTGCTGCTGATGTTACTCACCTTCAAAGATACCTTGGACAGCCCTCCAACATGTAAGCTTCGTAGCTCATGCAATAACTACATAACACTGTAATAGCAATACATAGTCAGGTAGGGGTTTGAAACTCAGTACTGGTAAGTGTGTGTTTGTGTGTGTGTCATCAGTATCCTGTGTGGGGGTTGGGGTGATTGTGTAATAACAGAATCGATTGCAGTGTGGGTTTTGCTACATTATATTAAGGACCTATATGTCCTAATGTCCACATTACAAGGCCAACATTTTTCAAACACTGTAGAATTTGTTGTAGACAATCCTCAGCCATAAATGTGTAGAGTCATGTGCAATTACTATGTGACAGTATGAATTAGTAAACAATATAGGCAACTGTTATAATACCCAGATACCACTCTCCACCCACGGACCATACATAAACACACTTGGCCCTTACTCTCTTACTCCCTTCCTTTCTTACTTTGTCTCTGTCTTTCTGTCACTCTCTCTCCCTCTCTGGTGGATGTGGAAAAGTACATCTGTTTTGCATAGGCAGCAGCTTGACTTTTGTAAGTAATGCTCATGATCAGCTGATGGCCTGTGCTTGAATTGCAGTCCACTACTTGCTAATTACATGTGGAAAAGCTGTGGCATCATTCCTATAGCCAATTGCATGGAAACACACTCCAATAACTAAGCACTTCATGTGGGTGTTGGCCCTTTTCCTTCACTGTGAGCAGGACTTCATATGGGTATCTGGCAAACAGCATCACATAGGGTAGTTGGAAATACCTCTTACAACATATACTGTGGTGACAGGCCAACAGACAGGAGGGGGATGTTCCAGACATGGGGACAGAATGTAAGTATTGCTGCTCTACATTTGATGTAATGTTGGTTTAACAGGGTTTGTGTTGTTATATGGCTGTTCTACATGATTTAAAGTCTGGCATGACGGTGTTATGTGGTTGAGGAAACTCTCACCTGTAGGGCTATCTGCAGATTGGCCAAAGTTTGGAGTCTTACATGTGGTGCATTACCCACACATTTCCTATCTTTAGAAATGCAGTGGCATACTCTGATGATTGCAGTCAGTACATGGCGACATCCATGTGAGTTACTGACTTCATATCCCTCAGAAGAGATATGTCACAACAAACCCTGTTACTCCAGCAATTTTCTCAGTTTATCACAGAAATATGTCAATATTGGCCCTGTGTTTGTGCCTCTGTCCCCCTAGTCTGTCACCCTTTGCCCATATGTCATGCAGTAAGAGGTGCATATGTATAGTATATCATTATTTACTGACATCATACCTGATAATAAGCCAGTGAGATATCAGACTGCTAGACATGTTATGTATAGTTGGTGTTCTATATGAGGATAAAACCTGGACATTCTGTTGCAGTCCATACAGGAATGAGTTCTGTGTACTTATGGTGATTGTTGACAAGAGTATGTATTATGAATATGTTACTTGGCCTGTGTACATACTGTGGTAGATGTCATTGTTCTTTGTCCTGTTCTATCTGACATTGCATGTTGTTCCAGTTTACAGTACCCTATCAACATATATGTTTGTAGGACCAGACTGAGACATGTCCCATATCACAGTCAGGCATCAGACTACACTGTGTATTGAGCCAGTATATGTAGGGTTAGTGTGAGAGTGGCACATATGAGGATGGTTTTATTAACACAGTCCATATACTGTACTATTAGTTAGGCTTATCATAATTGACTGTGTTCAGATTGGTTGTGGGTATGCACTTTCACATTGGTATCTGCTACTCCATGCAGTTATATGCCTGTAGTGCCTGCTGTATTTGCAAGTACATGTGTATTCCCCCATAGGAAACTTGGGCCAGTGTTGTGGCAGTCTGCCTGTAGTTTGCACAGTGCTTTGTGACATGCCTAGCAGCTTAGTGTATTTACCTAATATGATGTTATGTCCAGATATTTGTCAGATCTACTGTTGCCTGGCTGCCATAAGTGTTGTGTATTTCTGAAAAAGCAGTGCGATGCTGTGAAGATGTATGTCACTAACTAGTGGGAAGTATGTGGGATTGGGACCTCTACTACTTCGGTTAATATGTGTTAGGACAGACAGGAGTGTTTGAATGCATCAACTGTGTGAGCTTATCTATTCCAGTATTTTTCTGATATCCCCATTTACATGGCTGTAAACATCCACTTTGTCAGGCTTGGTTCACACGTCTTGCACTAAGGAGTTCTGTGTATACCTCTGGACTAAGCAGGTTATGTCAGACTGTCCACATTTATTGGTCATATCTCTGCTGTATTCCACAGGATCATTACTGTAATTTGTGTGGCACTTCACTATGATGATCATATGATGTCTGTCAGTAACTTATGGTGTACATGTCAGTATCAGAAGTGACTTCCTACACAACATGTCTGTTGACACAACTCCTGTTACTGTAGTGACATTCTCCATTTATACCTGAAATACTTACATTACATCCTCTTGCACTAAGTGGTTGTGGCTATTGGTGCTGAGGTATGACTCTACTACATGT